>NC_140586.1:98804323-99086959 GCF_964204655.1 Triturus cristatus | reverse complement strand
CCCAAATGGCCAGGTGGTTGCGCGGGGGCCCCCCCCCAAAAACGGCCAGGGGGTCGCGCAGGGGGCCCCCTCCCCCCAAAACGGCCAGGGGGTCGCGCGGGAGCCCCCCCCCCCCCCCCAAAAGGGCCAGGGGTCACGCAGGGGGCCCCCCCCCTAAATGGCCAGGGGGTCACGCGGGGCCCCCCCCTAAATGGCCAGGGGGTCACGCGGGGCCCCCCCCAAATGGCCAGGGGGTCACGCGGAGGCCCCCAAACAGCCAGGGGGTCGCGCGGGGGCCCCCCTCCAAACAGCCAGGGGGTCGCGCGGGGGACCCCCTAAACAGCAAGGGGGCGCGCGGGAGCCCCCCAAACGGCCAGGGGGTCGCGCGGGGCCCCCCCAAACAGCCAGGGGGTCGCGCGGGCCCCCCCCCCCAAACAGCCAGGGGGTCGCGCGGCCCCCCCCCCCAAACGGCCAGTGGGTCGCGTGGGGGGCCCCCCCAAATGGCCAGGGGGTCGCATGTGGCCCCCCCAAATGGTCAGGGGGTCGGCCAAGGGGCCCCACCCAAATGGCCAGGGGGTCGCGCGGAGACCCCCCCCCCCCCAATGGCCAGGAGGTCGCGCGGGGGGCCCCCCTCCCCCCACATGGCCAGGGGGTCGGCCAGGGAGCCCACCCAAATGGCCAGGGGGTCGGCCAGGGAGCCCCACCCAAATGGCCAGGGGGTCGGCCAGGGGGCTCCACCCAAATGGCCAGGGGGTCGCGCAGGGGGCCCCTAAATGGCCAGGGGGTCGCGCGGGGGCCCCCCCCCCCCATGGCCAGGGGGGTCGCGCAGGGACCCCCAAATGGCCAGGGGGTCGCGCAGGGGACCCCCCAAATGGCCAGGGGGTCGCACGCCCCCCCCCCCAAATGGCCAGGGGGTCGCGCGGGAGCCCCCCCAAATGGCCAGGGGGTCGCGCGGGAGCACCCCCCCCCCCCCCCCCCCCAAATGGCCAGGGGGTCGCGCAGGAGCCCCCCCCCCAAATGGCCAGAGGGTCGCACGCCCCCCCCAAACGGCCAGGGGGTCGCGCGGGGGCCCCCCCCAAACGGCCAGGGGGTCGCGGCGGGGGCCCCCCCAAACGGCCAGGGGGTCGCGCGGGGGCCCCCCCAAACGGCCAGGGGGTCGCGCGGGGGCCCCCCCCCCCAAACGGCCAGGGGGTCGCGCGGGGGCCCCCCCCAAACGGCCAGGGGGTCGCGCGGGGGCCCCCCCCAAACGGCCAGGGGGTCGCGCGGGGGCCCCCCCCAAACGGCCAGGGGTCGCGCGGGGGCCCCCCCAAACGGCCAGGGGGTCGCGCGGGGGCCCCCCCCAAACGGCCAGGGGGTCGCGCGGGGGGCCCCCCCAAACGGCCAGGGGGTCGCGCGGGGGCCCCCCCAAACGGCCAGGGGGTCGCGCGGGGGCCCCCCCCCCCAAACGGCCAGGGGGTCGCGCGGGGGCCCCCCCCCCAAACGGCCAGGGGGTCGCGCGGGGGCCCCCCCCCCCCAAACGGCCAGGGGGTCGCGCGGGGGCCCCCCCCCCAAACGGCCAGGGGTCGCGCGGGGGCCCCCCCCAAACGGCCAGGGGGTCGCGCGGGGGCCCCCCCAAACGGCCAGGGGGTCGCGCGGGGGCCCCCCCCCCAAACGGCCAGGGGGTCACGCGGGGGCCCCCCCCCCCAAACGGCCAGGGGGTCGCGCGGGGGCCCCCCCCCCAACGGCCAGGGGGTCGCGCGGGGGCCCCCCCCCAACGGCCAGGGGGTCGCGTGGGGGGGCCCCCCCAAATGGCCAGGGGGTCGCATGTGGCCCCCCCAAATGGTCAGGGGGTCGGCCAAGGGGCCCCACCCAAATGGCCAGGGGGTCGCGCGGAGACCCCCCCCCCCCCCCCCCCAATGGCCAGGAGGTCGCGCAGGGGCCCCCCTCCCCCCACATGGCCAGGGGTCGGCCAGGGAGCCCCACCCAAATGGCCAGGGGGTCGGCCAGGGAGCCCCACCCAATGGCCAGGGGGTCGGCAGGGGGCTCCACCCAAATGGCCAGGGGGTCGCGCAGGGGGCCCCCTAAATGGCCAGGGGGTCGCGCGGGGGCCCCCCCCCATGGCCAGGGGGTCGCGCGGGACCCCCCAAATGGCCAGGGGGTCCGCGCAGGGGACCCCCCAAATGGCCAGGGGGTCGCACGCCCCCACCCCCCCCAAATGGCCAGGGGGTCGCGCGGGAGCCCCCCCCCAAATGGCCAGGGGGTCGCGCGGGAGCCCCCCCCCCCCCAAATGGCCAGGGGGTCGCGCAGGAGAGCCCCCCCCCCCAAATGGCCAGAGGGTCGCACGCCCCCCCCCCCCCCCCAAATGGCCAGGGGGTCGCGCGGGAGCCCCCCCCCCCCCCCAAATGGCCAGGGGATCGCGCAGGAGCCCCCCCCCCCCCCAAATGGCCAGGGGGTCGCGCAGGAGCCCCCCCCCCAAATGGCCAGGGGGTCGCGCTGGAGCCCCCCCCCCAAATGGCCAGGGGGTCGCGCGGGAGCTTCCCCCCAAATGGCCAGGGGGTCGCGCGGGTGGCCCCCCCCCCCCCCCCCCCCCCCCCCCCCCCCCCCCAAATGGCCAGGGGGTTGCGTGGGGGCCCCCCCCCCCCAATGGCCAGGGGGTCGCACAGGGGGGGCCCCCCCAAATGGCCAGGGGGTCACGCGTGGGGCCCCTCCAATGGCCAGGGGGTCGCACGGGGGGACCCCCCCAAATGGCCAGGGGTCGCGCGGGAGCCCCCCCCCCCCCCCCCAAATGGCCAGGGGGTCGCGCGGGAGCCCCCCCCCCAAATGGCCATGGGGTCGCGCGGGAGCTTCCCCCCCCCCCCCCCCCAAAATGGCCAGGGGTTCGCGCGAGGGCCTACCCCCCCAAATGGCCAGGAGGTCGCGCGGGGCCCCCTCCCCCCAAATGGCCAGTGGGTCACGTGGGGGCCCCCCCAAATGGCCAGGGGGTCGCGCGGGGGCCCCCCCCCCCCCCCCCCCAAATGGCCAGGGGGTCGCGCGGGGGCCCCCCCCCCCCCCAAATGGCCAGGGGGTCGCGCGGGGGACCCCCCCCCCCCCCCCAAATGGCCAGGGGGTCGCGCGGGAGCCCCCCCAAATGGCCAGGGGGTGGCACGGGGGACCCCCCCCCCCCAATGGCCAGGGGGTCACGCGGGGGCCCCCCCATATGGCCAGGGGGTCACGCGGGGGGCCCCCCAAATGGCCAGGGGGGGTCACGCGGGGGGCCCCCCAAATGGCCAGGGGGGTTCACGCGGGGGCCCCCCAAATGGCCAGGGGGGTCACGCGGGGGGCCCCCCAAATGGCCAGGGGGTCACGCGGGGGGCCCCCCAAATGGCCAGGGGGGTCACGCGGGGGGCCCCCCAAATGGCCAGGGGGGTCACGCGGGGGGCCCCCAAATGGCCAGGGGGGTCACGCGGGGGGCCCCCCAAATGGCCAGGGGGGTCACGCGGGGGGCCCCCCAAATGGCCAGGGGGGTCACACGGGGGGCCCCCAAATGGCCAGGGGGGTCACGCGGGGGGCCCCCCAAATGGCCAGGGGGGTCACGCGGGGGGCCCCCCAAATGGCCAGGGGGGTCACGCGGGGGGCCCCCCAAATGGCCAGGGGGGTCACGCGGGGGGGCCCCCAAATGGCCAGGGGGGTACGCGGGGGCCCCCCAAATGGCCAGGGGGGTACGCGGGGGGGCCCCCCAAATGGCCAGGGGGTTGCGCGGGGCCCCCCCCCCCAAAACAGCCAGGGGGTCGCACGGGCCTTCCCCCCCAAAACGGCCAGGGGGTCGCGCGGGGAGCCCCCCCCCCCCCCCCCCAAAACGGCCAGGGGGTCGCGCAGGGGGCCCCCCCTCAAATGGCCAGGGGGTCGCATGGGGGAGCCCCCAAATGGCCAGGTGGTTGCGCGGGGCCCCCCCCAAAAACGGCCAGGGGGTCGCGCAGGGGGCCCCCTCCCCCCCAAAACGGCCAGGGGGTCGCGCGGGAGCCCCCCCCCCCCCCCCCCAAAAGGGCCAGGGGTCACGCAGGGGGCCCCCCCCCCTAAATGGCCAGGGGGTCACGCGGGGCCCCCCCCTAAATGGCCAGGGGGTCACGCGGGGCCCCCCCCCAAATGGCCAGGGGGTCACGCGGAGGCCCCCAAACAGCCAGGGGTCGCGCGGGGGCCCCCCTCCAAACAGCCAGGGGGTCGCGCGGGGGGACCCCCTAAACAGCAAGGGGGGCGCGCGGGAGCCCCCCAAACGGCCAGGGGGTCGCGCGGGGCCCCCCAAACAGCCAGGGGGTCGCGCGGGCCCCCCCCCCCCAAACAGCCAGGGGGTCGCGCGGCCCCCCCCCCCAAACGGCCAGTGGGTCGCGTGGGGGGCCCCCCCAAATGGCCAGGGGGTCGCATGTGGCCCCCCCAAATGGTCAGGGGGTCGGCCAAGGGGCCCCACCCAAATGGCCAGGGGGTCGCGCGGAGACCCCCCCCCCCAATGGCCAGGAGGGGTCGCGCGGGGGCCCCCCTCCCCCCACATGGCCAGGGGGTCGGCCAGGGAGCCCCACCCAAATGGCCAGGGGGTCGGCCAGGGAGCCCCACCCAAATGGCCAGGGGGTCGGCCAGGGGGCTCCACCCAAATGGCCAGGGGGTCGCGCAGGGGGCCCCCTAAATGGCCAGGGGGTCGCGCGGGGGCCCCCCCCCCCCCATGGCCAGGGGGTCGCGCAGGGGACCCCCCAAATGGCCAGGGGGTCGCGCAGGGGACCCCCCAAATGGCCAGGGGTCGCACGCCCCCCCCCCCAAATGGCCAGGGGGTCGCGCGGGAGCCCCCCCCAAATGGCCAGGGGGTCGCGCGGGAGCACCCCCCCCCCCCCCCCCCCCAAATGGCCAGGGGGTCGCGCAGGAGCCCCCCCCCAAATGGCCAGAGGGTCGCACGCCCCCCCCCAACGGCCAGGGGTCCGCGGGGGCCCCCCCAAACGGCCAGGGGGTCGCGCGGGGGCCCCCCCCAAACGGCCAGGGGGTCGCGCGGGGGCCCCCCCCCCCCAAACGGCCAGGGGGTCGCGCGGGGGCCCCCCCCAAACGGCCAGGGGGTCGCGCGGGGGCCCCCCCCAAACGGCCAGGGGGTCGCGCGGGGGCCCCCCCAAACGGCCAGGGGGTCGCGCGGGGGGCCCCCCCCAAACGGCCAGGGGGTCGCGCGGAGGCCCCCCCAAACGGCCAGGGGGTCGCGCGGGGGCCCCCCCCAACGGCCAGGGGTCGCGCGGGGGCCCCCCCCCCAAACGGCCAGGGGGTCGCGCGGGGGCCCCCCCCCCCAAACGGCCAGGGGGTCGCGCGGGGGCCCCCCCCCCCAAACGGCCAGGGGGTCGCGCGGGGGCCCCCCCAAACGGCCAGGGGGTCGCGCGGGGGCCCCCCCCAAACGGCCAGGGGGTCGCGCGGGGCCCCCCCAAACGGCCAGGGGGTCGCGCGGGGGGCCCCCCCCCCAAACGGCCAGGGGGTCACGCGGGGGCCCCCCCCCCAAACGGCCAGGGGGTCGCGCGGGGGCCCCCCCCCCAACGGCCAGGGGGTCGCGCGGGGGCCCCCCCCCAACGGCCAGGGGTCGCGCGGGGGCCCCCTCCCCAAACGGCCAGGGGGTCGCGCGGGGGCCCCCCCCCCCCCAAACGGCCAGGGGGTCGCGCGGGGCCCCCCCCCCCCAAACGGCCAGGGGGTCGCGCGGGGGCCCCCCCCAAACGGCCAGGGGGTCGCGCGGGGGCCCCCCCCCCCCCCCAAACGGCCAGGGGGTCGCGCGGGGGCCCCCCCCCCAAACGGCCAGGGGGTCGCGCGGGGGCCCCCCCCCCCAAACGGCCAGGGGGTCGCGCGGGGCCCCCCCCCAAACGGCCAGGGGGTCGCGCGGGGGGCCCCCCAAACGGCCAGGGGGTCGCGCGGGGGCCCCCCCAAATGGCCAGGGGGTCGCGCGGGGGCCCCCCCAAATGGCCAGGGGGTCGCGCGGGGGCCCCCCCAAACGGCCAGGGGGTCGCGCGGGGGCCCCCCAAACGGCCAGGGGGTCGCGCGGGCCCCCCCCCCCCCCAAACGGCCAGGGGGTCGCGCGGGGGCCCCCCCCCCCAAACGGCCAGGGGGTCGCGCGGGGGCCCCCCCCCCCAAACGGCCAGGGGGTCGCGCGGGGGCCCCCTCCCCAAACGGCCAGGGGGTCGCGCGGGGGCCCCCCCCCCCAAACGGCCAGGGGGTCGCGCGGGGGGCCCCCCCCCCCAAACGGCCAGGGGGTCGCGCGGGGGCCCCCCCCCCCAAACGGCCAGGGGGTCGCGCGGGGGCCCCCCCCAAACGGCCAGGGGGTCGCGCGGGGGCCCCCCCCCAAACGGCCAGGGGGTCGCGCGGGGGCCCCCCCCCCCCCCCAAACGGCCAGGGGGTCGCGCGGGGGCCCCCCCCAAACGGCCAGGGGGTCGCGCGGGGGCCCCCCCCCCAAACGGCCAGGGGGTCGCGCGGGGGCCCCCCCCCCCCAAACGGCCAGGGGGTCGCGCGGGGGCCCCCCCCCAAACGGCCAGGGGGTCGCGCGGGGGGCCCCCCAAACGGCCAGGGGGTCGCGCGGGGGCCCCCCCAAATGGCCAGGGGGTCACGCGGGGGCCCCCCCAAATGGCCAGGGGGTCGCGCGGGGGCCCCCCCAAACGGCCAGGGGGTCGCGCGGGGGCCCCCCAAACGGCCAGGGGGTCGCGCGGGGGCCCCCCAAACGGCCAGGGGGTCGCGCGGGGCCCCCCCCCCCCAAACGGCCAGGGGGTCGCGCGGGGGCCCCCCCCCCCAAACGGCCAGGGGGTCGCGCGGGGCCCCCCCCCCCCAAACGGCCAGGGGGTCGCGCGGGGGCCCCCCTCCCCAAACGGCCAGGGGGTCGCGCGGGGGCCCCCCCCCCCAAACGGCCAGGGGGTCGCGCGGGGGGCCCCCCCCCCCAAACGGCCAGGGGGTCGCGCGGGGGCCCCCCCCCCCCCCAAACGGCCAGGGGGTCGCGCGGGGGCCCCCCCCAAACGGCCAGGGGGTCGCGCGGGGGCCCCCCCCCAAACGGCCAGGGGGTCGCGCGGGGGCCCCCCCCCCAAACGGCCAGGGGGTCGCGCGGGGGCCCCCCCCAAACGGCCAGGGGGTCGCGCGGGGGCCCCCCCCCCAAACGGCCAGGGGGTCGCGCGGGGGCCCCCCCCCCAAACGGCCAGGGGGTCGCGCGGGGGCCCCCCCCCCAAACGGCCAGGGGGTCGCGCGGGGGCCCCCCCCCCAAACAGCCAGGGGGTCGCGCGGGGGCCCCCCCCCCAAACGGCCAGGGGGTCGTGCGGGGGCCCCCCCCCCCCAAACGGCCAGGGGGTCGCGCGGGGGCCCCCCCCCCCCAAACGGCCAGGGGTCGCGCGGGGGCCCCCCCCCCCCCAAACGGCCAGGGGGTCGCGCGGGGGCCCCCCCCAAACGGCCAGGGGGTCGCGCGGGGGCCCCCCCCAAACGGCCAGGGGGTCGCACGGGGGCCCCCCCAAACGGCCAGGGGGTCGCGCGGGGGGCCCCCCCCCCCCAAACGGCCAGGGGGTCGCGCGGGGCCCCCCCCCCCCCCAAACGGCCAGGGGGTCGCCAGGGGTCGCGCGGGGGACCCCTCAAACGGCCAGGGGGTCACGCAGGGGACCCCCCCCCCCCAAATGGCCAGGGGGTCACGCGGGGACCCCCCCCCAAATGGCCAGGGGGTCGCGCAGGAGACGTCGATTGATGAAGGCCACCGGCTGGTCATGACCTTCGGGGTTTAACTGAGAAAGGACGGCTCCGATGCCGTGGTCGGAGGCGTCGGTCTGTACCACGAATTCCCGACTGTAATCGGGGGCCAGGAGCACAGGGGCGGTGCACAGGGCGGCCTTCAGCTTCTCGAAGGCCGCTTGACAATCGGGGGTCCAGTTAATCCGCTTCGGTTGGTTCTTGGACGTGAGACCCGTGAGGGGCCCCACGATGCTGCCGTAGTCCTTCACGAACCGCCGGTAGTAGCCGGTGAGCCCCAAGAAGGCTCGGACCTCGGTCTGGGTGACGGGGGGCTGCCAGGACTGGATGGCAGCAATCTTAAGTTGTAGCGGGGCCACCAGCCCGCTTCCCACTTGGTGCCCAAGGTAGGTCACAGACCCTTGGCCAATTTGGCACTTGCCGGCCTTAATTGTGAGGCCGGCCCGCTGGAGGGCCTGTAGGACCTCTTGGAGGTGACGGAGTGGTCGGGCCAGTGGCGGCTGTATACAGCGATATCGTCCAGGTAGGCAGCGCTGAACTCTTCGAGCCCCGCCAAGACCTGGTTCACGAGGCGTTGAAACGTGGCGGGGGCATTCTTCATGCCGAAGGGCATGACCTTGAATTGGTAGTGGCCATCGGGGGTAGAGAAGGCTGACCGTTCCTGAGCCCTGGGTGTGAGGCTGATCTGCCAGTAGCCCGCTGTTAGGTCGAAGATACTGAGGTAGCGGGCGGCCCCCAGCCGGTCGATCAGCTCGTCTGCTCGGGAGATCGGATGAGCGTCGGTCCGGGTGACAGCGTTCAAGCCCCGGTAGTCGACGCAGAATCTCAGTTCAGGTGCGGTGCCGGGGGCAGCGGCTTTGGGGACCAATACAACTGGACTGGCCCAGGGACTGTCCGAGGGCTCGATGACCCCGATTGTGAGCATCTTGGCCACCTCCTCCTGTATGCAGGCCCGTACCCGATCTGGTACGCGGTAGGCCCGGTGTCGGACAGGGGGACTGTCCCCGGTGTCCACGTCGTGCAAACACCAAGGGGTGACCCCGGGGGTGAGGGAGAACAGGGTAGCAAACTGCAGCAGGAGGTTCCGGCAGCCCTGGCGTTGCTCCGAAGTGAGGGCGTCAGAGAGCCGGACCCCGTCCACGGAGCCGTCATTCTCCTGAGTCTTCAGAAGATCCGGGAGGGGTTCGGAGTCCTCCTCTGCCCCACTGTCCGTAGCCATCAGGAGGCTGAGTTTGAGCGCACAAAGTGTGGTTTGAGTCGGTTGGTGTGGAGGACCCGAAGGGGGTTCCGGGAGGTCCCCAGGTCGATGAGGTAAGTGACGGGGCTTTTGCGCTCGACCACTTTGAAGGGCCCCGTCCACTTATCTTGCAAGGCACATGGTTCGGTGGGGGACATCACCCATACTTGTTGTCCAGGCTCGAACTCAACGGAGGAGGCATTGTGATCATACCACTTCTTCATGTCCTCCTGGCTGGCCTCGAGGTTCGCCTTGGCCATCTCTCTGAAGCGCCGGGTCTGGTTGCGTAGGGCCAGGAGGTATTTGAAGACGTCTGGAGGGGTCTTTAGGGGGGCCATCTCCCAACCTTCTTTTACTAGGCTGAGGGGCCCTCGCACAGGGTGCCCGTACAGGAGTTCGAAAGGGCTAAAACCGAGGGACTTCTGGGGAACTTCTCGGTAAGCGAAGAGGAGGCACGGGAGTAGTACATCCCACTGGCGACGGAGGGGCTCTTCCAATCCCCCAATCATCCCCTTGAGGGTGCGGTTAAAACGCTCCACTAGTCCGTTCCCTTGGGGGTGATAGGGGGTCGTGAATCTGTAGGTGACCCCGCATTGTTGCCAGAGGGACTTCATGTATTTGGATATAAAGTTCGTGCCTCGGTCGCTGACGACTTCTCGGGGGAAGCCTACCCGGGAGAAGATCCCCATTAGGGCCCGGCCAACCGCCGGAGCTGTCACGGTCCGTAGGGGCACCGCCTCGGGGTAGCGGGTGGCATGGTCCACCAGTACTAAGATGAACCTGTGTCCTTGTGCCGTGCGGGGGTCCAGAGGCCCCACGATGTCTATCCCCACCCTTTCGAACGGGGTGGTGACCACAGGGAAGGGTTGCAGAGGGGCTTTCAGCTTCCGACCACTCTTCCCGCTGGCTTGGCATGTGGGGCAAGATCGGCAGTGGTTCAGGACGTCGTTCCTCATTTTCGGCCAGAAAAAGTGGGTCACTAGGCGGCTGTACGTTTTATCCTGGCCCAGGTGTCCAGCCAGGGGGACATCGTGGGCCAGGTTGAGCAGAAAGTCTCGGAAGCGGAGAGGTACCACCAGTACTCGACCGGCTCCCAGCTCGACGATTCTTTGCTCGCTGTATAGCAGGTCGTTATCCCAGTAGACCCAGTGAGTTCCGGTGGAGTCCCCTGTGTTCTGGGCGCTGGCTTGTTGGCGGAGTCCCTCGAGGGAGGGACAGGTCTTTTGTTCCTGGCGGAACTGTTCTTGGGTGGGCCCCCCTTCTTGACGCCACTGAGCCAGGTCAGGAAGGTCCTGGGGTTGCGCGTCCCCTTCGGTCGTCGAGTCTGGGAGGCTGGCCTCGTCGTTGTCTTCTACTGGGGCGACTGGGGGCGGGGGTGCTGGCCATTCTGGTTCTTCTGATCGAGGGACGGCACGGGCGGCCATGGACCGGGTGGTTATGCAGGCCCAGTCCGGGAGGCCCAGCATCCCCAGGTGCTCTCTTCTCTCAACGGTGGCCCACGGGGAACTTTCGAGGTCATTCCCCAGGAGGCAGTACACGGGGGCATCGTCCCGGACCGTCACCTTCAACAGGCCGGAGACCCCTCCCCATTCGAATGGGACGCAGGCCATTTGACACATACTTTCAGAGTTGTCTGCCGAGCGGACGGGGCAGAGAATGTTCGGCAGGATCTGCTCGGGCTTCACCAGGTGACAGCGGACGGCCGTCACACTGGCGCCTGTGTCACGCAAGGCCTCGGCTCGTTGTCCATTAATGGTCACCCACTGACCGTATTTCCTGGTGTTAGCGGGTAGGGGAGCCCGCGGGACCATGTCTCTTCCCCCTAAGCACGCCAGGACCATGGCGGCCGGTTCCCACTCTTGCTGGGCTGGCTCATACTCTTCTGGTTCCTCCAATGGTCGCTCTTCCCCCAGGGCGGCGGCAGCTACCTGGCGGGGCTTGGGTGTTTGGTTCTGCGGGCAGCTCGGGTCATTGGCGTAGTGGCCGACTCGCTGGCATCGGTGGCACGTGACGTTGGCTCGGACCCCAGGACGCCACGGGGGGTTGCCCCGACCGGCCGGAGCCGGGGTGCTGGCCACGGGTGTTGCGGGCAAGGCGTCTCTCCCTCGCCCCTGGCCCCCTCCTCCTCCCCGAGGACGGTGCTGGCCTTGGTTGTTTCGGTTCTGTTCGTGTGGCCCCCTCCGGCCCACTCGGGTGCTTTCCCATCGGTCAGCTTCGGCGGCGAGCTGCCGGGGGTCAGTCAGCTTACTGTCGAGGAGGTGCTACCTGAGCTCGACGAAGCAGTTGTTTGACAGGTGCTCCCATACCATCAGGTTAAAGAGTTGTTCGTAGGTGGTGACCTGGCTCCCCTTTATCCAACCCTCGAAGGCACGGCTGAAATAGTTCACGTATTCTACCCAAGTTGTACCTGGGATCCGGGTGCAATCTCTGAACCTCTGGCGGTACATCTCGGGTGTGAGGCCGTAGCGGGTGAGGAGGGCAGCCTTCATGTGGTCGTAGGACGACATTTGGTGATCTGGGAGCTGCAGTAGGGCATCGCGACCCTCGTTGATAAACCTCCCCCAAAGTCCGGCTCCCCAATCACTCCGGTCGATCCGGTGGGAGGTCATGGCGATCTCGTAGGCTTTAAACCACTGTTGTATGTCGTCTTCTCGGACATACTCGCGGACAACATCCTTGGGGATGTGGACTTTTTTCTCGATTGGCCCCGGGGTGTGTGGTCGCTCAGGCACCCCCAGTTCCTTATTCTGTTTCCGAAGTTCTATTTCCGCCAGTTTGCGCTCGTGCTCGAGCGTTATTTTTTTCTCCTCCAGCTCTCTCTGTCTCTGCTTCTCTTCTCGTTCATCTCGGAGCCGCATGTGCTCGAGGTTGAGTTTCTGTTCAGCTAACTTGAGTTCCCCATCCATCTTGAGTCGTGCCATTTCGAACTCGTGCAATCTGGTTCTTTCTCTTTCTCGGATCTCCTCCTGCGAGAGGCCCGTTCCCCGCTCCTCGGGAGCCGTGGCGTTCCCCTCTGGTGTGATGCTGCTTTGGTCCCCCCCCCCCCCCCCCCCAAATGGCCAGGGGGTCGCGCGGGGGGACCCCCCCCACACGGCCAGGGGGGTCGCGCGGGGGACCCCCCCCAAACGGCCAGGGGGGTCGCGCGGGGGACCCCCCCCCAACGGCCAGGGGGGTCGCGCGGGGGACCCCCCCCCAACGGCCAGGGGGGTCGCGCGGGGGACCCCCCCCCAACGGCCAGGGGGGTCGCGCGGGGGACCCCCCCCCAACGGCCAGGGGGGTCGCGCGGGGGACCCCCCCCCCAACGGCCAGGGGGGTCGCGCGGGGGACCCCCCCCCAACGGCCAGGGGGGTCGCGCGGGGGACCCCCCCCCAACGGCCAGGGGGGTCGCGCGGGGGACCCCCCCCCAACGGCCAGGGGGGTCGCGCGGGGGACCCCCCCCCCAACGGCCAGGGGGGTCGCGCGGGGGACCCCCCCCCAACGGCCAGGGGGGTCGCGCGGGGGACCCCCCCCCCAACGGCCAGGGGGGTCGCGCGGGGGACCCCCCCCCAACGGCCAGGGGGGTCGCGCGGGGGACCCCCCCCCCAACGGCCAGGGGGGTCGCGCGGGGGACCCCCCCCCCAACGGCCAGGGGGGTCGCGCGGGGGACCCCCCCCCCCAACGGCCAGGGGGGTCGCGCGGGGGACCCCCCCCCCAACGGCCAGGGGGGTCGCGCGGGGGACCCCCCCCCAACGGCCAGGGGGGTCGCGCGGGGGACCCCCCCCCCCAACGGCCAGGGGGGTCGCGCGGGGGACCCCCCCCAACGGCCAGGGGGGTCGCGCGGGGGACCCCCCCCCAACGGCCAGGGGGGTCGCGCGGGGGACCCCCCCCCCAACGGCCAGGGGGGTCGCGCGGGGGACCCCCCCCCCAACGGCCAGGGGGGTCGCGCGGGGGACCCCCCCCCCCCAACGGCCAGGGGGGTCGCGCGGGGGACCCCCCCCCAACGGCCAGGGGGGTCGCGCGGGGGACCCCCCCCCCCCAACGGCCAGGGGGGTCGCGCGGGGGACCCCCCCCCCCAACGGCCAGGGGGGTCGCGCGGGGGACCCCCCCCCCCAACGGCCAGGGGGGTCGCGCGGGGGACCCCCCCCCCCAACGGCCAGGGGGGTCGCGCGGGGGACCCCCCCCCCCAACGGCGCGGGGGACCCCCCCCCCCAACGGCCAGGGGGGTCGCGCGGGGGACCCCCCCCCCCAACGGCCAGGGGGGTCGCGCGGGGGACCCCCCCCCCCAACGGCCAGGGGGGTCGCGCGGGGGACCCCCCCCCCCAACGGCCAGGGGGTCGCGCGGGGGACCCCCCCCCAACGGCCAGGGGGTCGCGCGGGGGACCCCCCCCCAACGGCCAGGGGGTCGCGCGGGGGACCCCCCCCAACGGCCAGGGGGTCGCGCGGGGGACCCCCCCCAACGGCCAGGGGGTCGCGCGGGGGACCCCCCCCAACGGCCAGGGGGTCGCGCGGGGGACCCCCCCCAACGGCCAGGGGGTCGCGCGGGGGACCCCCCCCCAACGGCCAGGGGGTCGCGCGGGGGACCCCCCCCAACGGCCAGGGGGTCGCGCGGGGGACCCCCCCCCAACGGCCAGGGGGTCGCGCGGGGGACCCCCCCCAACGGCCAGGGGGTCGCGCGGGGGACCCCCCCCAACGGCCAGGGGGTCGCGCGGGGGACCCCCCCCAACGGCCAGGGGGTCGCGCGGGGGACCCCCCCCAACGGCCAGGGGGTCGCGCGGGGGACCCCCCCCAACGGCCAGGGGGTCGCGCGGGGGACCCCCCCCAACGGCCAGGGGGTCGCGCGGGGGACCCCCCCCAACGGCCAGGGGGTCGCGCGGGGGACCCCCCCCAACGGCCAGGGGGTCGCGCGGGGGACCCCCCCCAACGGCCAGGGGGTCGCGCGGGGGACCCCCCCCCAACGGCCAGGGGGTCGCGCGGGGGACCCCCCCCCAACGGCCAGGGGGTCGCGCGGGGGACCCCCCCCCAACGGCCAGGGGGTCGCGCGGGGGACCCCCCCCCAACGGCCAGGGGGTCGCGCGGGGGACCCCCCCCCAACGGCCAGGGGGTCGCGCGGGGGACCCCCCCCCCAACGGCCAGGGGGTCGCGCGGGGGACCCCCCCCAACGGCCAGGGGGTCGCGCGGGGGACCCCCCCCAACGGCCAGGGGGTCGCGCGGGGGACCCCCCCCAACGGCCAGGGGGTCGCGCGGGGGACCCCCCCCAACGGCCAGGGGGTCGCGCGGGGGACCCCCCCCAACGGCCAGGGGGTCGCGCGGGGGACCCCCCCCAACGGCCAGGGGGTCGCGCGGGGGACCCCCCCCAACGGCCAGGGGGTCGCGCGGGGGACCCCCCCCCACGGCCAGGGGGTCGCGCGGGGGACCCCCCCCCCACGGCCAGGGGGTCGCGCGGGGGACCCCCCCCCACGGCCAGGGGGTCGCGCGGGGGACCCCCCCCCACGGCCAGGGGGTCGCGCGGGGGACCCCCCCCCCACGGCCAGGGGGTCGCGCGGGGGACCCCCCCCCACGGCCAGGGGGTCGCGCAGGGGACCCCCCCCCCCCACGGCCAGGGGGTCGCGCGGGGGACCCCCCCCCCCACGGCCAGGGGGTCGCGCGGGGGACCCCCCCCCAACGGCCAGGGGGTCGCGCGGGGGACCCCCCCCCAACGGCCAGGGGGTCGCGCGGGGGACCCCCCCCCAACGGCCAGGGGGTCGCGCGGGGGACCCCCCCCCAACGGCCAGGGGGTCGCGCGGGGGCCCCCCCCCAACGGCCAGGGGGTCGCGCGGGGGACCCCCCCAACGGCCAGGGGGTCGCGCGGGGGACCCCCCCAACGGCCAGGGGGTCGCGCGGGGGACCCCCCCAACGGCCAGGGGGTCGCGCGGGGGACACCCCCCAACGGCCAGGGGGTCGCGCGGGGGCCCCCCCCCCAACGGCCAGGGGGTCGCGCGGGGGCCCCCCCCAACGGCCAGGGGGTCGCGCGGGGGCCCCCCCCAACGGCCAGGGGGTCGCGCGGGGGCCCCCCCCCCCCAACGGCCAGGGGGTCACGCGGGGGGACCCCACCCCCCAAATGGCCAGGGAGTCGCGCGGGGCACCCCCCGCCCCCCCCAATGGCCAGGGAGTCGCGCGGGGGCCCCCCCCCCGCCGTGGGGGCCCCCCCAACGGCCAGGGAGTCGCGCGGGGCCCCCCCCCCCCCCAAATGGCCAGGGGGTCGCGCAGGGGGCCCCCCCCCCAACGGCCAGGGGGTCGCGCAGGGGGCCCCCCCCCCAAATGGCCAGGGGGTCGCGCAAGGGGCCCCCCCCAAATGGCCAGGGGGTCGCGCAGGGCGCCCTTAAAATGGCCAGGGGGTCACGCAGGGGCCCCCCCCAAATGGCCAGGGGGTCGCACGGGGCCCCCCCCCCCCCAAATGGCCATGAGGTCGCGCATGGGCCCCCCCCAATGGCCAGGGGGTCACACAGGGCCCCCCCCCCCCCCCCAAATGGCCAGGGGGTCACACAGGGGCCCCCCCCAAATGGCCAGGGGGTCGCGCAAGGGCCCCCCCCCAAATGGCCAGGTGGTCGCGCAAGGGCCCCCCCCAAATGGCCAGGTGGTCGCGCAGGAGTGCCCCCCCAAATGGCCAGGGGGGGTTGCACGGGAGGGCTCCCCCAAATGGCCAGGGGGGTCACGCAGGGCCCCCCCCCCCCCCCAAATGGCCAGGGGGTCACACATGGGGCCCCCAAATGGCCAGGGGTCATGCAGGGGCACCCCCCCCAAAACAGCCAGGGGGTCACACAGGGGGGTGTACTCCCCAAAGGGTCTATGCTTATATTCTTCTACAGAAACTCAGTGAAGCACAACAACATAGTCACAGTTAAAACCCCCTCAATGTAGGGCAGTAAAGAATTCAGTTATAAATCGACAATGAAGCACAGCAACATATTCTGTTACGGCAAGCCAGTGAAACACAGTAGAGTACTCCCAGTTACATTGCATGGGCAGTGGCACAGTAGTGAATTTGCAGCTACCAAACATCAATGAATCACAACAGAGTTCTCCCTGTTACCAATGCTCAATAAAAACACAGCAGCGTATTCTGTTAGCACAACTCAGTTAGGCAAATCAGTGTATACCAGTTACTACTCCTCAGTGCAGCACAGTGGCCAGTTACCATCCCTTGAAGCAGAGCAGCATATTCCCAGTTACCACACCTGAATCATTAAAAATACGTACTCTGTTACCTCCCCCCCAGAGAAGTACACCAGTTATCACCCATCATAGTAACAGTGTGTTAAATATGAATTTGCAAATAACCTGCAGCAGCGTGTTCCCAGTAACAAACGCTCAATACAACACAGAAGTATATTCAGTTACTACTCCTCAATGTAGGATAGTGCGAAATCTGTAGTTACGAATTGTAAATAAAGCACAGCAGCATATTCCCAGTAACGATCGCTCAATTCTGCACAGCAGCATATTCCACTACCACCCCTCAGTAAGGCACAGCAGCCTACTTTCATTTACCACCCTTCAATGTCGCAAAGTACTGAATTCGCAGTTACAAATCGTCAATGAAGCACAGCAGCGTATTCTGTTACCACACCTCAGGGAAACACAGCAGAGAACTCCGTTATTTCACCTAGATTAGAGGAAGTTGGGCAGTAATCAAAACCTCCCAGTGTACCAACCTCTCAAGCGCGGAAAAGGAAGCAATTTCTTTTTTCTAAATAACCCTCACTCACTCTAGTAGTGTCATGCTTCTTCTTGGGGTTCACACCCCGACTCCTAAAGGTCAGGGTGGGCTCGACCATATTTCAAGGAGCATTTAAGAGAAAACGGCCAGGAGTTTTAAAGATTAAAAATCCTCCTACGGCTCCAGGTATCGCTTCTTTCGCAGAATCGTATGGGATATTAAAATTGGGGTGTCGCAAGGAAGTAATGGTCCTATGCCCCTAGTGCCAAAATGTTTCAGTCGTCAAAAAATGGGCCGTTCGGGTCCAGAACTTTATTCATGGCAAAATCTTTTCCCTCCCTGGTGTTATTTATCTAGGAATTTCCTATATTTTAGTAGAGGGCAGAAAGCTGCACTCATACGAAAAGCAAAGATCACTTCTCTCTCATCCTGTTCCGTAATGTTTCATATCCATCTGTAAAACAAAAAAACATATTGGAATTAATAAGCGCATACTTGTCCAATCCTCGCTGCACATATGTCACCCATACATGCCATTCAGGACGGGTGCTATAGTGTGATTATAATCTGTAGTTATCACAATCGTAACTAATCCTTAAGGGTGTCAAACTCATCTAAGGCATTTTCTAGTGGGAGGTGGTGATGCTATTTGCATCCAACCACCTAAGCCATGAAATAAGTTTCTTTGTACACATCTTCACGTTACATTCTTCATACACCAGTTATCACCCCTCGAAGACACAGCAGCATACTCCAGTTACCACACATCATTGTAGCACAGTGGCAAATTTGCAGTTACCAATCGCCAATAAACCACAGCAGTGTATTCCTAGTAACAAACGCTCAAAACAGCAGAGTATTCTGTTACCTCAGTGAAGCACAACAGCGTTCTTCCATTTACCACCACTCAACGTAGCAAAGAATTCCCAATAAAAAATTGTAAAAGGAGAACAGCAGTGTATTATTCCCTGTTATCAACTCTCAATAAAGCACAGCAGCGTATTCGGTTACTTTTAGCATTCATATGAGCAATATATCCTCAGAGCTGGTTCGATGCTTAGTTGGTCCACCTCTCGACCGCCTCAATTCCGATATGCTATTAAAGCACGGAAGATTAAGGTGATCAAGCGAGGGAAGGATAGGGAAGGTACAGCAGGGAGGGAGACCTGTAAGAAATAAACAATATAGCTATCACTCACTGTCACACTTTTTTGGCATATCAATATATAGCACTATATTATCATTACCTGTAAAGAAAAATAAAACCACCTAGAACACTTCATGTTAGTTATAGGCATATCTTTTAAACAGGTGTTTGTGATATTTCATTGGTGAAAGAAAGAGGGGAGGAAATATCTGAAATGAGGTAAGGAGATACATTTTTAGGTATAGTACTTTCCTGTATGCTATCTTTTTAAGTATAAACCTTGTTTGCATACCCACCTAAAAGTATCATGTGCCCTACCTCACACAGTATGATCCTTAATCTCAAGATTCCGGTTAGAAAAACAATAGTACACATGATGAGTAGGCGCCTTCTATAGAATCTAGAAGCACATGCAAAGCAAAGATCCTTTTTCCCCCAATTTGCGCAATAATGTACTAGAAGGCTATCTGCGTCATAGACCTTCATTCTTCTTTGCCAGGAATTATATCCAAACACGTTTCTAGTTCATGCCCCAATTGTAAACAAATAATAATAATTGTAAACAAACAGTATTGTTGAATACTCCACAAATGTCTTGCACTCAATTGTTATAACCGAAAGATATGCAGAGCTTAATAGTCACAGACGACCGTACAAAAGGCCGGATTGTGGAACGACCGCAACTTCAGCAGTATCACACTTTTAACCACGGTTAAAGACGCCAGGCAGCAACTCCAGCTAACCGGGCGGCTTATTCTGGGATTGTTCTCGGAAGAACATACGAACAACAGATGTCCGAATTAAAGCATACTGCAAAAATAGTGCAAAGCCAAGACCAAATTCGGGAAACTTCTTGCGGTAACAGCCAAACGATCCAGACACACTGCTCAAATAATCTGCCCGCGTTCACCGCTACTGCATGTCCGCCTCCTTCCTCCATGTAACGGTGATGCACTCAAGGCTCATGGGATTTGTACTTCCTCAGTCTCCTGCTTTGTCCACAAGCTGAACAAGGCTTTGAACAGTGCCACTGCCTCGTTCAAGTTCACCACCGGGACTGCTAGAATTACCCTTGGCGCCCTCTGACCTGCTGCCGAGAGTATGTGTGTAACAGTTACCACACCTCAGTGAAACACAGCAGAGTACATCCAGTTAACACCCCATAATGCAGAACAGTAGTGAATTTGCAGTTACCAATCATCAATAAAGCACGGCAGCATATTCCCAGTTACCAGCGCTCGATAAAGCACAGCAGTGTATTCTGTTACAACAACTCACTGAAGCAAAGCAGTGTACTCCCAGTTACTAAATGTAGCACAGTGGCCAATTCACTGTTACCAATCATTAATGAAGCACAGCAGCGTATTTCCTATTACTACGCTTAATAAAGCACAGCAGCATATTCTGTCACCTCACCTCAATGAAGCAGAGCAGCGTATTCCCACTTATCACCCCTCAATATTGCAGTCGCACATTGGCAGTGGCAAATTGTCAATGAAGCACAGATGCGTATTCCCAGTAATGAAAGCTCAATACAGCAAAGCAGCATTTTCTGTTAACACACCTCACTGGAGCAAAGCAGTGTACTTTCCAGTTACTACTCCTCAATGTAGCACAGTGGCAAATTTGCAGTTAATAATTGTCAAAGCACAGCAGCTTATTCCTAGTAAAGAACGCTCAATACAGCACAGCAGCGTATTCTGTTACCACACCTCAATTAAGTACAGCAGCGTAGTCCAAGTTACCACCCCACAATATAGCACAGCAGCAAATTTGCACTTGCAAATTGTCAATGAAGCACAGCAGCGTATTCTGTTACCACACCTCAGTGAAGGACAGCAAGCAGCTACTCCCAGCTACCCCCTCATGGTCCGTACCACTCTTCAATGAAGTACAGCAGCGTAGTCCCAGTCACCACCCCTCAATATAGCACAGTAGCAAATTCGTAGTTACAAACTGTCAATGAAGCACTGCAGTGTATTCCGTGTTACCAACGCCCAAAAAAGCACAGCAGCGCATTCTGTTACCACACCTCAATGAAGCAGAGCAGCGTACTCCCAGTTCCCACCCCTCAATATAGTACAGTAGCTAATTTGCAGTTGCAAATTGTCAATGAAGCATAGCAGCGTATTCCCTGTTACAAACGCTTAATAAAGCACATCAGCGTATTCTATTACCACACCTCAATGGAGCAGCGTACTCCCAGTTACCACCCCTCAATGTAGCGAAGTTGCAGTTGAAAACTGTCAATGTAGCACAGCAGCGTATTCCCTGTTACCAACGCTCAATAAATCACAGCAGCGTATTCTGTTACCACACCTCAGTGAAGGACAGCAGTCACTCCCAGCTACCCCCCTCATTGTCCGTACCACTCTTCAATGAGGTACAGCGGCGTAGTCCCAAGTCACCACCCCTCAATATAGCACAGTAGCGAATTCGCAATTACAAACTGTCAATGAAGCACAGCAAAATATTCCCTGTTACCAACGCTCAGCACAGCAGTGTATTCTTTTAACACACCTAAGTAAAGCAGTGTACTCCCAGTTACTACTCCACAATGTAGCACAATGGGGAATTTGCAGTTACCAATCATCAATGGAGAACAGCAGCATATTCCCTGTTACAAACGCTTAATAAAGCACAGCAGCATATTCTGTTACCACACCTCAGTGAAACAAAGCAGTGTACTCCCAGTTACTACTCCTCAATGTAGCACAGTGGCGAATTCGCAGTTTCAAATCTTTGAAGAACTGCAGTGTATTCCCTGTTACAAACGCTTAATAAAGCACAGCAGCATATTCTGTTACCAAACCCCAGTGAAGTATAGCAGAGTACTCCCAGTCACCACCCCACAATGTGGCACAGCAGCAAATTTGCAGTTACAAACTGTCAATGAAGCACAGCAGCATATTCCCCGTTACCAACGCTCAATAAAGCACAGCATTGTATTCTGTTACCACACCTCAATGAAGCAGAGCAGCAAACTCCCAGTTACTACCCCTCAATATACCACAGTAGCGAATTTGCAGTTGCAAATTGTCAATGAACCACAGCAGCATATTCCCTGTTACCAATGCTCAATACAGAACAGCACAGCAGTGTATTTTGTAACCACACCTCTGTGAAGCAAAGCAGGGTACTCCCAGTTAACACTCCACAATGTAGCACAGTGGGGAATTGGCAGTTACCAATAATCAATGGAGAACAGCAGCATATTCCCTGTTACAAACGCTTAATAAAGCACAGCAGCATATTCTGTTACCACACCTCAATGGAGCAGTGTACTCCCAGTTATCACCCCTCAATATAGCACAGTAGCAAATTTGCACTAACCAATCATCAAAGCACAGCAGGTTATCCCCATTAACAAACGCTCAAAACAGCACAGCAGCGTATTCTGCTACCACACCTCAGTGAAGCACAACAGCGTACTTCCATTTACCACCCCTCAACATAGTACAGTAGTGAAGTAGCAGTTACAAATCGTCAATGAAGTACAGCAGCGTATTCTCGGTTATCAACGCTCAATACAGCACAGCAGCATATTCGGTTACCCCACCTCAGCGTACTCCCAGTTACCCCTCTCATAGTCCGTACCACTCTTTAATGAAGTACAGCAGCGCAGTCAAAGTTACCACCCCTCAAAATAACACAGTAGCGAATTTGCAGTTACAAACTATCAATGAAGCACAGGAGCGTATACCCTGTTACCAACGCTCAATAAAGCACAGCATCCTATTCTGTTACCACATCTCAATGAAGCAGAGCAGCAAACTCCCAGTTACTACCCCTCAATATACCACAGTAGCGAATTTGCAGTTGCAAATTGTCAATGAAGCACAGCAGCATATTCCCCGTTACCAATGCTCAATACAGAACAGCAGCGTATTCTGTAACCACAACCTCAGTGAAGAAAAGCAGTGTACTCTCAGTTAATACTCCTCAATGTAGCACCGTGGCGAATTCGCAGTTTCCAATCTTTGAAGAACTGCAGCGTATTCCCTGTTACAAAACGCTTGTTAAAGCACAGCAGCGTATTCTGTTACCACACCTCAATGGAGCAGAGTACTCCCTTTTTTCACCCCTCAATATAGCACAGTAGCAAATTCGCACTGACCAATCATCAAAGCACAGCAGGTTATCCCCATTAACAATCGTTCAAAACAGCACAGCAGCGTATTCTGCTACCACCCCTCAGTGAAGCACAACAGCGTACTTCCATTTACCCCCCCTCAACATAGTACAGTAGTGAAGTAGCAGTTACAAATCGTCAATGAAGTACAGCAGCGTATTCTCGGTTATCAACGCTCAATACAACACAGCAGCAGATTCGGTTACCCCACCTTAGTGAATGACAGCAGCGTACTCCCAGTTACCTCTCTCATAGTCCGTACCACTCTTTAGTGAAGTACAGCAGCGCAGTCAAAGTTACCACCCCTCAAAATAACACAGTAGCGAATTTGGAGTTACAAACTGTCAATGAAGCACAACAGCGTATTCCCTATTACCAACGCTCAATAAAGCACAGCAGGGCTCGAAAAATGGCACCAGTCCTGCAGGTCTAGTCCCTTGGAAAATCCCCTCGACCTCACTGCAACCTACTTGACCCCGGTCTCTGAAAGCGGAGCAAAAGTGACAAGATAACAAGATTTAAAGGCATCTTTGTTGCTCATTCCCTTTGTGAGCAATAAAAATGCCTTTAAATCTTGTTATTGCTCATTCCCTTCGTGAGCAATAAAAATGCCTTTAAATCTTGTTATCTTGTCACTTTTGCTCAGTTTTCAAAGACAGAGGACAAAAGTTGGTTTGTCTTCCTAGGGCGAGTAGGACCTAAAAATGGCTCGTCCTCATCAATTCTCCCTCACAAATGCGAGCGGGCGAATGGATTTGTCGAGCCCTGCTATCACAGCATCGTATTCTGTCACCATACCTCAATGAGGCACAGCAGCAAACTCCCAGTTACTACCCCTCAATATACCACAGTAGCGAATTTGCAGTTGCAAATTGTCAATGAAGCACAGCAGCGTATTCCCCATTACCAATGCTCAATACAGAACAGCACAGCAGTGTATTTTGTAACCACACCTATGTGAAGCAAAGCAGGGTACTCCCAGTTAATACTCCACAATGTAGCACAGTGGGGAATTGGCAGTTACCAATCATCAATGGAGAACAGCAGCATATTCCCTGTTACAAACGCTTAATAAAGCACAGCAGCATATTCTGTTACCACACCTGAAAGAAAGACAGCAGCGTACTCCGTTACCCCCCCTCATAGTCCGTACTGCTCTTCAATAAAGCACAGCAGTGTAGTCCCAGTTACCAATGCTTAAAGCACAGCAGCTTATTCTGTTACCAAACCCCAGATAAGTATAGCAGAGTACTCCCAGTCACCACCCCACAATGTGGCACAGCAGCAAATTTGCAGTTACTAATAGTCAATAAAGCACAGCAGCTTATTCCCAGTAGCAAACGCTCAATACAGCAGAGTATTCTGTTAACACACCTCAGTGAAGGACAGCAGCGTACTCCCCGTTACCCCTCTCATAGTCCGTACCACTCTTTAATAAAGTACAGCAGCGCAGTCAAAGTTACCACCCCTCAAAATACCAGTAGCGAATTTGCAGTTACAAACTGTCAATGAAGCACAGCAGCGTATTCCCTGTTACAAACGCTTAATAAAGCACAGCAGCATATTCTGTTACCACACCTCAATGGAGCAGTGTACTCCCAGTTATCACCCCTCAATATAGCACAGTAGCAAATTCGCACTGACCAATCATCAAAGCACAGCAGGTTATCCCCATTAACAAACGCTCAAAACAGCACAGCAGCGTATTCTGCTACCACACCTCAGTGAAGCACAACAGCGTACTTCCATTTACCACCCCTCAACATAGTACAGTAGTGAAGTAGTAGTTACAAATCGTCAATGAAGTACAGCAGCGTATTCTCCGTTATCAACGCTTAATACAGCACAGCAGCATATTCGGTTACCCCACCTCAGTGAATGACAGCAGCGTACTCCCAGTTACCCCTCTCATAGTCCGTACCACTCTTTAATGAAGTACAGCAGCCCAGTCAACGTTACCACCCCTCAAAATAACACCGTAGCGAATTTGCAGTTACAAACTGTCAATGAAGCACAGCAGCGTATTCCCTGTTACCAACGATCAATAAAGCACAGCATCGTATTCCGTCACCATACCTCAATGAGGCAGAGCAGCAAACTCCCAGTTACTACCCTTCAATATACCACAGTAGCGAATTTGCAGTTACAAATTGTCAATGAAGCACAGCAGCGTATTCCCCGTTACCAATGCTCAATACAGAACAGCACAGCAGTGTATTTTGTAACCACACCTCTGTGAAGCAAAGCAGGGTACTCCCAGTTAATACTCCACAATGTAGCACAGTGGGGAATTGGCAGTTACCAATCATCAATGGAGAACAGCAGCATATTCCCTGTTACAAACGCTTAATAAAGCACAGCAGCATATTCTGTTACCACACCTGAAAGAAAGACAGCAGCGTACTCCGTTACCCACCCCATAGTCCGTACTGCTCTTCAATAAAGCACAGCAGTGTAGTCCCAGTTACCAACGCTCAAAGCACAGCAGCTTATTCTGTTACCAAACCCCAGTGAAATATAGCAGAGTACTCCCAGTTATCACCCCACAATGTGGAACAGCAGCAAATTTGCAGTTACTAATAGTCAATAAAGCACAGCAGCGTATTCCCAGTAGCAAATGCGCCATACAGCACAGCAGAGTATTCTGTTAACACACCTCACTGAAGGGAAGTGGTGTACTCCCAGTTACTACTCCTCAATGTAGCACAGTGGAAAATTCATAATTACCAATCCTCAATGGTTTGCAATGTTACAAACACTTAATAAAGCACAGCAGCGCATTCGGTTACCACACCTCAATGAAGCAGAGCAGCATACTCCCTGTTACCACCCCTCAGTATAGCACAGTCGGGATTTTGCAGTTACAAATGGTCAATGAAGCACAGCAGCATATTACCCATTACCCAAGCTCAATTAAGCACAGCAGCGTATTCTGTTACCACAACTCACTGAAGCAAAGCAGTATACTCCCAGTTACTACTCCTCAATGAAGCCCAATGGCAAATTTGTTTTCAATCATCAATGAAGCACAGCAGAGAATTCCCTGGTACTAACGCTCAAAGCACGCAGCGTATTCTGTAACCACACCTTAGTGAAGCACAGCAGCATACTCCCAGTTACCACCCTTCAATATAGCACAGTAGAGAATTTGCAGTTGCAAATTGTCAATGAAGCACAGCAGTGTATTCCCTGTTACCAACGATCAATAAAGCACAGCATCGTATTCCGTCACCATACCTCAATGAGGCAGAGCAGCAAACTCCCAGTTACTACCCTTCAATATACCACAGTAGCGAATTTGCAGTTACAAATTGTCAATGAAGCACAGCAGCGTATTCCCCGTTACCAATGCTCAATACAGAACAGCACAGCAGTGTATTTTGTAACCACACCTCTGTGAAGCAAAGCAGGGTACTCCCAGTTAATACTCCACAATGTAGCACAGTGGGGAATTGGCAGTTACCAATCATCAATGGAGAACAGCAGCATATTCCCTGTTACAAACGCTTAATAAAGCACAGCAGCATATTCTGTTACCACACCTCAAAGAAAGACAGCAGCGTACTCCGTTACCCACCCCATAGTCCGTACTGCTCTTCAATAAAGCACAGCAGTGTAGTCCCAGTTACCAACGCTCAAAGCACAGCAGCTTATTCTGTTACCAAACCCCAGTGAAATATAGCAGAGTACTCCCAGTTATCACCCCACAATGTGGAACAGCAAATTTGCAGTTACTAATAGTCAATAAAGTACAGCAGCGTATTCCCAGTAGCAAATGCGCCATACAGCACAGCAGAGTATTCTGTTAACACACCTCACTGAAGGGAAGTGGTGTACTCCCAGTTACTACTCCTCAATGTAGCACAGTGGCAAATTCATAATTACCAATCCTCAATGGTTTGCAATGTTACAAACACTTAATAAAGCACAGCAGCGCATTCGGTTACCACACCTCAATGAAGCAGAGCAGCATACTCCCTGTTACCACCCCTCAGTATAGCACAGTCGGGATTTTGCAGTTACAAATGGTCAATGAAGCACAGCAGCATATTACCCATTACCCAAGCTCAATTAAGCACAGCAGCGTATTCTGTTACCACAACTCACTGAAGCAAAGCAGTATACTCCCAGTTACTACTCCTCAATGAAGCCCAATGGCAAATTTGTTTTCAATCATCAATGAAGCACAGCAGAGAATTCCCTGGTACTAACGCTCAAAGCACGCAGCGTATTCTGTAACCACACCTTAGTGAAGCACAGCAGCATACTCCCAGTTACCACCCTTCAATATAGCACAGTAGAGAATTTGCAGTTGCAAATTGTCAATGAAGCACAGCAGCGTATTCCCTGTTACCAATGGTCAATAAAGCACAGCAGCATATTCTGTTACCTTCCCTCATGAAGAGACCAGTTCACCAAAGCACCTAGAAGTCATATGCAGCGCAATTCAGAGGTATGCAAGATCGCCCCATGAAGAGGAGCATGCATCAAAGCACTGGGAAGTCAATCATGTAGAGCAGGTCAGATTTATTGAAGGTTAATCCATGAAGAGGCCCATGTGCAAAAGCACTAAGATATACATCACATAGAGGTAGTCCGAGGTATGCAGGGTTGTCCCCTACAGAGGCCCGTGGGTCAAAGCACCAAGATGCCAATCAGAGAGCAAATCTGAGTATGCAAATTCACCCCACAAAGAGGCCAGTGTATCAAAGCAATGAAAAGTCAATTGAATAGAAAGTCAAAGGTATGCAAGATTGAGTCATGAAGAGAAGCATGCATCAAAGCACATAATAGTGAATTGTGCAGAGCAAATCAGAGGTACGCAAGCTCACCCCATGAAGAGGCCCATGCGTCAAAGCACCGAGATGTCAATCACTGAGTAGAGGGTATGCCAGGAAAATCACCGGGCGAAAACAAGCAGACCAAGTCAGAGGTATGCAGCGTCACCCGATGAAGAGGCATGTGCGTAAAAGTACCAAGGCGTCAAACCCGCAGAGCAGGTCAGAGGCACTCTAGCTCACCCCATGAAGAGGCCTGTGCAAAGAACTGAGACTTCAATCACATAGAGCAAGTCCTTAGTATGCAAGATCTCCCCATGAAGAGGCCTGTCCATCAAAGCACTGAGTCGTCAATCACGCAGAACAGACCTCAGCTGTAAGGAATGCATAAAACAAGTCATGGTGAGCACCAGCAGATAGACAGACTGCACATACTCACTCACCAAAGGTTCCACAGTCTTTAGCCTACTTCTTCATCCATTTCCATAGAGGGTGGGCTCCATCGCCTTTGACAAAGTTTGCTAAATATGTGACGGACTGCACCCGGCAAAGGCTTGAATCTGCACCTGGATCCTCAGGTTCCTGAGAGAGAAAAGCATCAGTCAATGTGCATAGAAGCTGCTATGTGGTAGGTGCAGCACTACCTGCCTCTGGCGCCCTCATCACGGTGTAATGTCCTACTTAAGTTAATTAAAGCCTCAAGAATAAGCTGAACTCCCATTACGTTCCTCAAAGACCACCCCTGCCCATTACAGACCTGTTTAACAAAATGGTTGGAAGGGAAACCTGGGATCCGTGAACCCTTCTCAGCGTAAGTTGGGTAAAGGTAAACAAGAGGAGTGTAGTTTACAGGGTCTTTCTTCATTTGGAGGGCAAGTTGACAATGATGCAAACAGGCCCACTAGACTGAAGCGGAAAAGAAAATGGTCAGAGAAAACCTTTCTTTACCCATTTATTCAGAGCATGTCTCCAACTTCAACTCTCTTCTAAGCACTCTATGAAACATGGTGGCTGCTGAGACAAGCGAGCCCGGAACCATCAGCATAGTCTGGCAGCTTCAGGTAGACGCAAGATGCAAATCCCAAGAGTGGAGGAGGTACAAGTCTAACTCACCTGTATTCTTCCGGGGACACCTTTTTATCAATGTGTCTGGATGAGAACTCATAAATGGACTTGGCTGCCATCCAGTCATCCACGTGGGCACACTGTAGAAGAGAGGAAAGTGAGAAGCAAGTCAGATGTATGGAAGGTCACCTCATGAAGAGACCAGAGTATCAAAAGCACTGAGGTTGCTTAAGCAGAGCAAGTCACAGGTATGAGAATCACCTCACTAAGAGACCAGTAGACCATACACACTTTTACCACCACTCAATTAAGCAAAGCAGAGTACTCCAGTTACCAACCCTCAGTGATACACTGTGGCCAGTGAGCTGTGATGGGCGGGCGGCGTAGCCACATTTGTTGTATAGCGCTACTCATATCAGGGTAGGGTGTCACAGTACTTTACCTCACGCACATATACAGAGACAATGAATCATACAAGTATGTAAATCAGTCTGTAGGGAATGTCACATAAGTCAATGAGGATTACAAGGTGTAGGAATCACATGTCATCCATACTGGTGGGCAGTATATTCTAAGAGGGTTTGGGCTAGGAAAGCACAAACTCGGGATTTAAAACATACCCCAGTGGTTGGGGGTTGGCATTTCAAAACTACCAACAGGCAATGGATTGCTCCCCAGCAGGGTCATTAATCACCAGTTATCTTGACATTTTTATTGTTATCTTGCATCCATGGCCATGTTAAAAATAAAAATAAATTAAATGAAGCATTCACCAAATATGTGCCTTGCTGGGCCTGTGCAGATTTTAAAAAGAAAAACGAATAGTAACACATTCTCTTACCTACTCAAACTTTATGTCACAGCCTGATGTGAGCAGCAGCTGCGGGGGTCAGGAAAGGTGAATCAGAATAAACAAAACGTATTTTCTACAGCGCTGAAAAGGCAACATCCACGCAGCTGGACGGTAGGCAAGCAGCAGGACAGTAGGCAAAAGTCCCCTTTGCCATAACCCCTATTGTACCTGCACGACAACCCACCTTTCTAAAAGGAGTCGGGTGATTGGGGTTGGCTGTGAGAAAGAGCCAAGGCTCAATCTTGCAGTTCCAGAATTGTAAGAAAAAAAACGTTCGGAGGAATGTTTAAAATTATAAACGCCCATTTTCTATTGGCCTTCATGTCCTCACTGCGAGGGCCAAGGCTCATGTTTGGGTGGGAAGTGTCATGTTTGGGTGGGCCTGGTTGACCCGCCCCCACCCCTACCCCCACCCCCTAGAACCGGGCCTGCCTTGTGGCATGCTCTCTATCACCCTTCCCTCGCACTTGCCTCTTTCTTGTCTGTTCCCTGGCAGCTCTCTAAGACCCGCACAGGCCTTGAGGCCCTCACCACGTTCGGGGCTCTGCGGATTGAAGCGGCGCACGCGCTGTGTATGTAGCAACAAACCATACCTCATTGCGCGAGCCTCAGAAGAATACATGGTGTCCGCAGAGCCCCGCCCACATCTACAGGTAGGGACCTATCACAGCCAGGAAACGGGGTAACTGACAGACAGTTTTTCCAACGCTTCTAATGAAAATAATGAAAAAAAAACAAATTGCAATGCAACAGGTCTCGCATTTATGCGAGTTTGAGCTATTGACATTGTAAATGACAATGCCTTTCATTTATGTTTTGGTTTTTGAAACTTAAATAAAACGCATTGTAATTTACAATGCCAATAGCTTAAACTCGCGTAAATGCGAGACCTATTGGATTGCAAATGCTTATTTATATAAGGTATAGCATCAAAGGGAGGAGAAGTATATTCATAGTTTCTCACCAGTTATTTATTATTCTGGCGACAAACATGTTATCAGGCAATGAACAGCAGTAGAGCCAGTTAGGCCCTCATAGCAGAGAGACTGTTTCTGCTTGTTGCATCCACTGCGTTGCTAGAGTTATCGCTACAAATACAAAGGACCCCAGCAATGTGAAATCCAAATAAATGTTGCGGTCCGCATTAGTTGCAAGAGCTAAAGCACCTGTTTTGTTCCCACAGGGGAAAATAGTAGTAATCAGTGCCATCTTGGAATGGTTTTCTTACTCTGGCAATGGCGACATATTCAATTTTTTTTTCACAAACCGATACTTCACAATTTGACTTTAAGTAAACTTAACTACACTCTTTTTTTAAATTTTGCCAGTAGTCTATGCACACAAGTGGCACGACACAGCACTTTTTTTCCATTGACCGGCACGAAAATAAACTCAGAAACATCCCGCAATGAAAATTCCTAGAGGTAGCAGGCTTCAGAAAAATATTCTTTTTGCGAAAGAAATACCAGATAGCCTGTAGCTATTTAAATCGAAGCCAGCGTTTTGGTCTAGAAATGCACTCACGCGATTAAAAGCCAACTAAACATCTCCCTGATAAACTAAAAATGATCTGTTCGCAAAAATGCAAATTATATTACGTAAGTGTAGTGACCAGATTAAAAACATGTATCCTAGAGTTGATTAACTGATTTACTTCACAAATGTTTTAACGTACGTTTCTGTTTGAGTTTACCACCCAAATTACACACATTAAAAAAATGAATTAAGATTTAAATTTTGTTTCCATTGGAAAAAAAGTACTTGCGGCTGGAACAGTTGGACCGGATGCCGTTCAGCGGTGTTAGGAAGGAGTCCTCGGATGTAAAGGTTTGTTTTGTTTAACGGGTCCCACCTGAGCTGCTGCTGCTACTACTGGTGGTACTGGGGCTCGAAGGCGTCATCAGGTGGGCTGGGACAATTAATACACTGCTGCTCCCTCTGTAATGTAAGTATTTGTTGTGTGGCATTGTTTTTACGGTTTATTAAAGTAATGAACTGCAAAGTGAAATGCATGTGTGTTGTTGCTGAAAACCTTCGATCAAGAGGTTTGAACTCTTTGTTTTCTGTTCCACGGGAATATATTTGTTCTTAAAACATGTAAATACTTTGGGCCTGAAAGTAGGAGAGTGGATATTAAAGAGCATACTGAAACGTTTAATCTAAAATATTTAATGATAAAAAATAAAGTATTACAAGATCAACGGGGAACAATGGGATTGAACGACAGAGCAGCAGCAGTGTAATAAACAAGCACTGATCGTATGCCCAAGGCTTCCAGAAACGGAGTATTTACAGATCTGTGCATTAAGCAGAACACGAGTTATCTACCCCTGATCGCGTTTAAATACATCATCAATGTATATTTTAAAATCTTTCACCTGTAGTTTTGGATAACGAAAGGGAAATGCTAAACATATCAGAATGCAAGACAAAACAGTACTGGAACTAACGCTACCGAGCACAGACCAACGTTAAAGAGATATAGGCAGTCAGTTCATTTAAAAGTGCATTCTGGCACTTGTAGTTCTTATATTTTCATTATGTTCACGGTAATCACAAAACTATATCCCTTCAAGGCAAAGACAAAGCAGGTTCGGAGATGTCAGCATGGCCCTCCTATTAAGTGTGATGCAAAGGGTCAGATATGGCGGGAAAACGTCACACTGCAAACACAAGTCTGACGTACAGAAAACGGGGAGCTCTGAGGGGTGTTAGTTGTGTATGTGAGGATGTTTGGTGAACCATGTGACATGTGTGTCTGTCATGTGTTGGTTTGTGGCCACCTGTCTGCCTGCGTGTGCGCATGCGTCACACAAACGCCACACCTAGGCAATGCTCTTGACCCATAAACTGGTTTCAAATGATGTGATCGTGGGCAAATAATTTAATTCATTGACCCGCCATTTTCTTCCTTATCACATATGAGAGCACCTTCAAATGTGTGAGTTCAGCATGTCTGCTGTACAAAAATCTCTTTTGTTTGAATTAATAGACTAAACTTGCCATATTGCTGGCATAGCTTGTTAAAATACATTGTATGAGAAGCAGACCAAAAGGGGTGCTTGAGAGGCAGTGTGTATTGTTAGCAGTTTAAAACAATATGTTTCATACTAACCCACATTTCTTTAAGACCTTTGAAACAGAGAGGAGAGTGTGTGTGTTTATATCTGTCTGTATATATAAATTACAGGTGAAATATGACAGACACCTTACCATACCCGACTGAAAGCACTTCTACCCAACTATTTACTATAGAATACATTTTTAGGGGGGGTGTAACACCCCTCACAACCTCCTGAAGCTATGCCCTGGAAGCTGCACCAGCAGCTCTATGTTGAGATCGTTCTGCGACAGTTGTGGCTTGCGCAGGGCTATTTAGGCACCATTAATGCGCGCTGACATCAATTCCAACACTAGCAGATGTGGCTCTGGAGCGAAAACCACTCTCTTTGAGACTCTTTCCAGCAACAATTTCTTCTGAACATTCTAAGAATGCAAGGTAACTATGTCACCTGCCAAATCTACGGGTTTTAATCATGTGGGAAATGTCTCAAATAAATGTCTGTCACTGACCCACATGTGGTTTCCATTTTCCTGGGATCGGAACACGTCCCCATGGCCATTGAAGACCGGGAAGCAAAGTTCTTTTTTGCGAGGCACTGCAAGACCCTGCGCGGTATTGATTGAGGTCTAAAGGTAGGTCTCTTAGCTGCTCCTGGGATTGCTCCTGCAACAAGTTGTTTGCACAATGTAAGCCCACCGGAAAATCAAAGTAAAAAACGCAAGAAGTCCAAGTGAGACTTGGCCTCGTTCCATCATTCTTGGTCTCCTGTGAAGATGAGAGGGTGTCATCGTGATTTCAGGTCACGGTCTCAAAGCTGTTCTACTTTGGAGTTGATTCCAGCCCTTGTTTCACGACAAACAGAATTTCCGGGTGTAGGGAAGTGCCTCTTTTTGACATGGTTACCCCCACTTTTGTCTGGTAAATGATGTGATTTCGACTGAAAGTGTTATGAGTTCCTGCTATCCAGGTCCCCAGGATCAGAGCTCTTTCCCAAAACTTTACAGTTCTTCCCCCAATTGTCAAAACCTTTAGTACCCTCTGTAAGTTCCTACAAATGGGACCCTGGTACGTAGGGCCTGAGGTACTAAGGAAGGTCCCTACGGGCTGCAGCATGAATTGTGTCACCCTTAGGCATCCCTCACCAAGCACAGGCACGAGTGCCATTGCAGGCTGCATGTCTTGGTGCAGACAAAAGTGAAAACACAGGATGTCACACATCCCTGAGTGCCATGTCTCCTATCCTTTCATGTGATACTTGTAAAGCACAGAATCTTTTCTGACATCTGTTTGTGTCTAAAGGCCAAATCAACCATTCTTTCCAATTAGGGTCTGATCTATTGTGCTGTAAAATGTCATCTATTGTTGCCCCTTCTTGTGAAATCGAATTTTCCCCCTTTATCTGTGATGGTGTTTGAAAACGAGGTGTGTTCAGGTCCTTGTTCTCGGCTAGTCCAAGACAGGATGTCTATTACACAGTGTCATTTAGCAATATAATCTGCTGTGGAATGAAGCATGCTCTAAATAGCGCTTCTGTTCCCTGGACTTGCCAGTCTCTAGAACCCCAGACTGATTTTAAGTCTATTGTGTCCTTCCATAGGTCAAAACCCTGTTCAGACTGTTGAGCAATAAAGGAAGCAGAGTAAATCGGTTTGGTGTTTGTCGGCATAATTTTCTGGGCCGATGTGGATGCCACTTTGTAATAAAATGATGTTGGGTCAGTAGTGTTAAACCCTGAAAAATATCAGAATTTCTGTGCAAATGTTTGTGAACTGCCTTTAGATGGTGTAGGGCAATGCTCCCACTGGTGGTACTCAAAAACATTTCTAGGTGAAATAGATTTGTGTAGGAAATGTTGACCATAATGTTGGTAGCAGTACAAAATGTTACAGTCTAAAGTACTTTCTAACATTTCAGTGTTTGGAAATGCGGCAGATTTCTCTAAATTGGACAACATGTTATTAACTGTTTCAGAATCCCAATCATCAGACCATGTACTGGAGGTAATAATATCACTTAATGACATTTTAAACCTATGAGAAGGTTTTAAAAGTTCAGTCGGACCGAATATATCAGAATCAACTTTGTCCCAAACTATACCATCCGGTATAGAAACTGCTGTGATGTTTACTGATGACAAGTCTGTTTGTTCACGATGGGATGATTGATGCGGTTTTAAAATCAAACCAACTTTTTCTGTTGTAGAGCTTTGTTGAAGATATCATCCATTAATAAGCGTGCTAAAAGTTATAACTAAGCCTAGCGATTAGAAAAAATAGAATCCCAGAGTTCTAACCTAGGCGATAGCAGGTAAGTCTTTTTGAGAAAGTGCAGAAAGTTCTTGACTTGTTGTTTGCGTGTTTGTTGGGCTGGCGTCGTTTCTGGTTCGCTTGGATCCAAGGAAAACGTATCAAAGTTCATGAAGTAGCCAGAAGCAGTTCGATCAATTGTAGGAATTGCATCAGGATTTGTTGAAATTGTAGTGTGCTCTTTTCGAGGCATGTTGATGTAAACATCCGTATTTGGTCTTATTGCAACTCGTGTGTTGTTTTGAGTTTGATTTTGAAGTTGAACTTCTGGTTCAAGGGGAACAAGTTCCATAGCATTGTTGCATAGTCCTTCATTCCGTACAGGAGGCTCTTCGAACGTGATGAGTCTTTCTATTTGAACTTCTTGGATTGTAGCTAGAGGGGGGCTTCTGCTACTGTGGCATCCACAAGGCCTACTGTTCAGTATCGGCCACCTAGTGTGGTTTGAGTAAGTCAATTGACACAAATCGTTTCTTCTTTCTCCCGGCAAGAGGCAGCAAAAGTACAGTTCTTTTTCCTTGAACTGCTAAGACGGGTTCAGGCTTTCTGTATGATGGTCGAAATTCTTTTTTGTCCACTATTTTCTCCCTGACCAGTTCCCCAACTTCTGGGATCCAGAAAGGTCTTGCCGTAACTGCCTTGACTTCCCTAGTGGCGGTCTGTTTCTGAAACACCTTACTTTGTTGTGTCCTGGATTCATTTAGATCCTGTAAAACAGCCAAACGATCATGGATATCAAATGGTTTTTCATCTGCCACTGTTCCTTCACAATCAAGATCAGGTACCCACATTCTCATCCAAAATAGGACCTCATATGGAGTGACACCCCCTAGAGAACTTCTTGGCTGGTTATTGAGTGCTCACTGTACCCCATATAAGTGATTGACCCAACCACCGCCCTTGCCTAATACCCTAGCTGTTAAAGATTGCTTTAGGTCCCGGTTTTTCCTCTCCACAACCAAATTTCCCTTAGGATGGTACAGAGAGGAGTACCGCAATGCTACGCCCATACTTTCCATGGCCTCTTTGTAAGCCCGAGAGCTAAACGCCGTGCCACGGTCAGAATATAACGTGCCAACTGCGTATGCCCCTCGAAAGACTCACAAATCTTTGATAACAGTTCGAGCGTCAGCCGAGCGCTGAGGCCAAACCCATAAGAATCTTGAGCATGAATCCACTGCAACCATTATATACTTGAAAGCCCCATCAGATTGTAAGGGGCAGCAGTGGTCCAGATACACACATGTGAGAGGTTTGTCAGATATTAGTTACGGTGTCTGCAATGGTGGAGCCTTTCATCTATTGGCAGATGTCACATTTAAAGACATAGTCTTTAGTTTGTTTTGTTGGACCTTGCCACCAATAGCGCTGTTTCAGCAATGAAATATTTGCTGTAACACCTGTATGTGCAGAGCCCAAACCCTCATGTGTAGCAATATTTAAACCTTGCCTACGATCCATATTTGGTATTAATCTATCCCCCACTCCATGAATCTGAGCATATGGAATGTTTTTTGCATCTAACTTGTAGGAGTACTTGAGTGGAAATTTCTTAGGTACTGCTGAGCTGCCTTTGCGCGAAGCAATGACAGCCACCATAATCTCACCGTCTTTTCTCGTTTTTAAATGAGTGATTGCAGCTGCGGAACTGTGTGTACAGCCCCCTTCGCGGCTTCATCAGCCAAAGAATTCCCTTCAACGGGAACGCCATCACGTTGATGACTGTGTGTGTATCACGTGAGCCCGTGGTGGTTCATTTTTCAACTTAACTACCTGTTCCCATAGCATTTTATGCTTAATTGTGCCACCTTTTGCATCTTTAAACCCGTTTAGTTCCCAATGATGTAAATATTCATTGTATGACTGCACACAGTAAAAGGAATCACACACAATTAGTGTGGAGAATATGTGATCTTTATTTACAAGTGCCAGTATCAGTGCTTTTAACTCTGCCAACTGTGCCGTGCAGTCTCCTAAAGATTGCGTTTTGGTGCAACTTGGATGGAATTTTCCATTCCGCATGCAACCTTTAGCGATAGCACATGCTGCGCTGTATTGTTGCTTACTCCCTGTGGCCGGTGGAGCAGATCCGTCAATGTAAATAATATATTCATACTGATCTAGAGGCAAAATTTCATTTGGTAGAGGATATTCTTGTCCGTATTGCAGAAATGCGTGTGTTTTTAGGCTTGGATCAAATCTCTATTCAACGTCCGTTGCAGTAAGAGAATTAGCCCATTGTATCCATCTCGGATGTAAGGCTTTTGTTTTCAGAATGCTAGCCTTTGTAACAGCCTCTAAGGCTGGTACTGGGGTGACGACGATTATGCCCTGAGCCAGTGCTCTTTCTCTTGCTACATCGGTCTGAACTGCTGTCAGGATGTTTTTCTGTCGAAGTGAAATGCATTTCTGCGCTTGTGTACAGGTGTGATTTGTAAGCGATTGGTACGGTTTCGCCTTCATTGAAGGTTAAGTAAGTGTACCCGCATTGACCCGCTAATATTCGGATCACTAGGTTGCGTACATTTAGGCGTGTTTGTAATCCATTATGTCTTCTTGTAGTGAACATAGGATGTTTGTGTGTTCCTGTGTCCATTGTCTAACTGAAAGTCAGGTTTTATTAAGTCATGGAAAGGCTTTACTCTTTCTGCGTAATCCAAAATGTATGTTTTCCTGAAATTTAGGAACCCCAATGTTAACTGCAAATTTTCAGTGATTTTGGTGGTTGAAGCAGCCCACACTTTTCTAAAAAGTTAGCTGCAAGGCTTTTCCCTTCACTAGAAAGCTCATATCCTAAAAACAGGACATTGAGGTGGGCTATTTTCGATTTCTTAAAATTTAATTTGTAGCCCTCAGAGGCGAATCCCGTAATTATGGTATTCACCCTGGTCAAGTGCCTTTTAAGTCATCGTCCGTCAGATAAATACCATCCACATAGGACATAAAAATACAATTCCAGACCGACTCTCTCCAAACAAAGCGTATGTGCTCCTAGCACACAAGGTAAAGGACACATGAATAATAGACTTGGCAATACTTTAAAAATAATATCATGGAATATCCATGGGCTAAAAGCTTCTTTACAGAATAAGGAAGCCTTTGAATTCTTGCAGTCAGGTGATCTGTTATGTTTGCAAGAAACTTGGTCGCTTACTCCGACGACCATACCAGCCTTTACGGAAATCCAACAGCCCGCAAGAAAGCATAACATATTTGGAAGACCGTCAGGGGGTCTATCAATATATACACGGATCAGCAGTAATATAGAAATAATACCTCTATTAAACACGGTCATGGCTCAGGTAGTCCTAGTACAGGGACTGAAACTAAACGGACGCCCAATTAAGATTATTCTCACAAATATCTATTTTAATCCCATAAAGGCACCCAGACACACTGAAATGAAACTACTAGTGGATACCCTAGAGGATCTACTGAGTAGCCGACCTAATTGCGGGATCATAATCGTCGGACACTTCAATACGAAAAACCTTGGAACAAACTTAGAACAAGCATTGCCCTTCGATAAGGCTGGAGTGACGATGAACACATTCTTAAACACACATAGTCTGAAATCAATACAAATGTTCTCCAAAACCAAATTGGCCCCAAGCAATGATACACAGGGCCACTCTAAATCACCAATTGACTATATGTTCATATGTGGTCGTCTCTTTGGGCAAGTAACAGAATCTCAAAAATCGTTCATTCCATCCAGCGACCACTTTCCATTCGCCATTTCTATTACTCTAAACACTGCCCGCCTTCAGTCCACCAGCACCTTGGGCAATACTAATGGAGAGGAAATATATGTCTTGCCAAGGAGGTTAAAATGGACAAAAATAGATACAGCAGCATTAACGTGGTGGAAAAATAATTGGCCTCATACAGCCGAACATTTCATGACAGGCAATATTAATGCATACTGGACCAAACTAACGTCCGAAGTATATAAACTCCTGAAAGGCAAGAAACATCATTCTCACTTTATAGAAACCTCTGGTCGCCAATTTCAGCAAAAATGTGAAAAAGTGGAGCAAAGTAAAAAGCTTCTCAGAACTGCAACACAGCTTTATAAGCAAAATAGAAATCATGCAACTTATCAAAACCAACTTCTAGCAAAGAAAAACCATAGGAAAAATGTATGGAATAATAAAAGAAAACAACAAGAACTAGAGTGGCTACATATTTTTTCCTTGTTAAAATCAAACAAACAGGCAGAATTTTGGACACATATCAACAAATTATTTGGGCAAGGCCATGATAGGTGCAATACGATCGCTTGCGAAACATGGATAAACCATATAACAACATTATACTGTGTTGCACAACATTTTTCACCTGTGCATAGCCAAGAACAGTCCTTTCTGCTATTCTGCCCGAAAACTCCACTAGCAGCCATTGAAGACACATCTGGACAGGCAGTGGCAAGGATTGCATCAAATATGGAGACTTTCCGAAACGCCACGTCTGTAGGGAAACGTGTGGAAAAAGTTCTAACAAGTATTCGAAAAGATGGGGCACCTGGCCCCAATGGGTTACCTGGTCAACTGTTTAAAGAAGATTGCGACTTTAGGAGTAGTTTACTAACGCCACTCTACCATCACTGCTTAGCAAACTCCACAATCCCAGAGTCTTGGAAAGGATCTCTATTACAACCTATCTACAAAAAGGGCAGTACTGGGGATCCCGCAAACTACAGGCTGATAGCCCTTCTGGACATTGAAGCCAAAGGATACGCCAGTCTTTTACTACAAGATCTCCAGACGTGGGTCAACGAAAACGAAATCCTTCCAAGATGCCAAAATGGCTTTAGACCTGGAGCATCCACAATGGATAACATCATAACATTGGCTTACATGATAGCACAAACAACACAAAAAAAGTCTCTTCCTTTATTTGCATGCTTTGTGGACTACTCCGCAGCCTTTGATGGAGTCAATCGCGGCCTGTTGTGGCAGAAATTACATGGCTGGGGGATACCAGAGACCCTTTTAAAGGCAGTAATTAGCCTTTATACTGGAACTTGGGTTCGGGTGAAAACCTCAAGAAATTCGGCCACCAAAAAGATCTTTACAGACCGTGGCCTAAAACAAGGTTGCGTATTGGCACCTCTGCTTTTCAACCTATATACAGCAGATTTGGCTAAAACAATTTTCAACCCAAACTTTTTATCTCCGAAAATTGGCTTTGATAAATTTCCTTAGTTACAATATGCAGACGACATGGTATTACTGGATCATACAAAAGTAGGCATGTAAAGGTTATTGACACATTAAATCGCTATAACAACAAGAATGATTTAAGAGCAAATGCAGGCAAAACGAAGGTAATTATATTTGGTAAGTATGCTAACAAACTCGGCCACTACTGGAGGTTGGGCAACTTGAAGATATCAACAGTACCCAAGAATAATTACCTAGGGGTATGGCTGATGAGCAATGGGAAACCAACCGCTCACCTTGCCTCGGCCAAAACAAAGGCCAAGGCAGTAACGTTTGCTTTGTGTAAGCTTAATGCTAAACTAAACAGCCCGACAACAAAACCCATCAGAAAAGTTATACGGGCTAAACTGCTGCCCTCAATTACATATGGCCAGTTAGCATCTCCAACTGCTCTTGTCAACAGCCTTGAACACATTAACTGCCGAGCGTATAAGCGAATCTTCCAGATCCCATTACACACACATAATGCCCTGGTGCGACTGGAATTCAGGCTGAATAAGCAAAATTATGAACACTGGGCAACGTTTGTGCGGTATCATCGAGGAGTTTGTGCTGCTACCCCCAATACTCTGAAGTCAACTCTGAAAGTGATCTTCATTCAATCTAACAACTCATGGAGCAATGGCCTGAAAATTGCCTGCACTGTACTACATCTCGATATGACTAAACTGCAGAACTTAACCCACCTGCCAGGCACATTAAAATCCATCCTAAAGAAGCAGGTTAGGGCACTCTCTAAGGAAGAAGACATGAAAGAGCTGACTAGATCTAAAAGCAACATCGGATTCCTCATTACCTCCTACGAAGGTCAGCAATGGCAAGCATACCTTGACGCTGCACTAAATAAGTCCATCTTAAGGCAAATTCTAATAGCAAGGCTCATGGTATTGCCGATAAAAGACATCAACAGGCAATGGAAAACACTAGAGACGATTACCAACTGCAGACTATGTAACCAGCATGTTGAATCTATGGTACATTTGGTCTGTATATGCAATTGCCTAACACATGCACGTCGCAGTTTCTTAAGACCATTGTTTTTGAAATATGGGACACATAACTGCAAGGATGCTATGACTCTCTTGTTTAGTATGGAGCTATCTATGGAACTAGCTAGGTTTGCTAAATTTGTGTATAAGGTAAAAGTCTGTCTAAATAACGCATCTCGCAACCTAGAATCTTAAGACTGCACCTCGGGCATGTCTAGACTTGATTTGTATGTTGCGACAAGACGCACTTAACACTTATTGAATCTATATTTTACTTCTTAAATAGGTCTTTGAATGTTCTATCCACATGAATTTCTCTGTATCGTCACGCTCTTGCTCAGGGGGACAGATGCCCTGGTGCTATCTTAACTTGATATACAGGTTATTCTATTTTTTTTTTTTTTTTTAATTGACGATTTTATTTTTTTTCTTTTAGAATTTACTGACTAGATTTGTAGTATTTAACTGTGTCTATTGTAGTAACTAAGTTTTTGAATATTGTATTGGAGATATTTTTGTAACAATTTTTGTTAATTGATACAATACATTTTTTACTTTACTTTACATAGGACAATGCTTCTTCATCAAAATTTTGTAGTAACTCAGTTACTCTTGCTGAGAATATGCCCGGGCTGTTCTTATACCCCCGGGGGAGGCGACAAAATTGTCACTGGACCCCAATGCTGAGTATGCGGTCAAATGCCTGCTTTCAGGCGCAATATTTTGGCAGAAAAATCAATTTGAGATATCAAGTGTGGTTTTGTATTTCTTCCGCACATTGTTATTCATTAATGCGGCTCTGTGTGCATTTTGGACAGCGAATGTCTTTGTGCAAGTGTTTAAATGTCTGCAATCCAAAACTAGACAATATGTTTTGTCAGGTTTCATGACAGGAAACAAAGGATTGTTAATTGGTGAGGTGCATGTTTCAATCACCCCTTGGTATTCAAGTTGATCTAAGATCTCCCTGGCCTGTTTTTTAGCTTCTTGCTTTATTGGGTATTGCCTCTGAGCATTTGGTGAAACTTTTAACAGGATCACGTGGTGGGTTGAATCCTCATCCCCCCCGTCATGATTTTTTTACAATGCTGAAGCTAGGGCAACTGCCCACTCCTGTGCATATGCATGTTTAAGATGTATGGGAACGAGGTCAGAGAATGCTGTAAAAATTACCATTTCTCCCCTAGGGCACTCCATAACGAATGCCAGTGGCCAATCTTGTTCTGCTAATAGGATGTCATAACCAGATGATCGGTTTTCCCAAAAGAGACCTTTAACTTTCCTGGGCTTGTATCCCTCCATTTGGAGTGTTATTTCCTGTAACTTATGTGGGACGCACCCTTGTATCTGGTGTTTCCACCGTCATGTAATCATTCAAGTCCACTGTCACCAGAAATTCCATCAGGTTCTGGTGAGCTATTGTTACTTCTGCCGCACCGTCTTGCATTGTCAGAGCCCAGAGATCTTAGTTGCTGTACCCTGAGTTCCATTTGTTGCAACTGTTGCTGGTTGGACTGTGAAAGTCCTCATGACGATTTGCGTCAAGTTTCTGTAGATTTTAATTAAATCCTTGTGTTGTATGAGTACGTTTCCTTGTGGCATTGTTTCAATGTCAGGATGTGGTGTGTAGGCCGCCAGTATCGGCCATGTTGCCCCATCTCCTCGGAGCGGGCCTAATCTTACTTTGTTTCTTACGTGGGGTAGGGCGCCTTTAAACCAATATAAGTGCTCCTGGTGCGTAAGTGGAACCTCTATGACCTTGAATGGACCATATTACACTGGTGAATCTCCTTCTATATAGTAGGGAAATGTCAGTGTTCTCACATCTGCTTGTGGGAATGTCACCCATGAATAGAATACCTCTGTTTTGTTTGATTTTTGAGCCTCAATCACAAAAGCTACTAAGGCACCCCTAGGTGTTAAACCATTTTCTAATAGTTTTAGGGTGATTGTATGCCTTAATTCTGGTGCAATTTATATTGCGTTTAAATCTTCTTCTCCTGCTGAGAGGTGCAGATCCACTACTGGGTAATTTTCGCCCTCAGTCGTTTTTGTAAAGGAGATGTTTGTTCAAGGGAACTAAGATAAGGTTTTATGCACAATTTAGGAACACTGTGTCCTTTAAGCTTGATTAACCAGCAGCCAATAAATAGGATATTTCGCCTACTGAGCTGTAGCGGAATTTTTTGCCCACCCACTCCAGATGTCTAGTTCGTTTCGTGAGTAGGGGTCTCTGAGAATTAGCACAACTGAACTACTCAAATTCTACTATTAAAAAAGCACCCAACCAACGTTGGCGGCACCATGTCGTGTAGTTCCTATATTACCCATACAGGACCTGCGTGTTCGGATAACATAAACTGTGGGTTTGGTGGCGGGCTGACTCTGAGCACCCCCTTCAAAAATGTTAGCCTGTTTGAATTAGCTAGCTCACAGTGCCACTAGTGTCTCCTCTCATCGGGGAGAGAATAGTTTCTGGGAACCTTATAACATGACAACCCTGATCCCTCAGGATCGTGTAAACAATGTACTACTTTTTGCTCAGTCACTCGTGCTCACTTATTCGGTCTCCGAGAGTTACACAGAAGAAACAGTCGGGCGTGTTACAATAAGTATTTATTGCACAGTTGTTCTTCTAGTGTAAAATAGATGTGTTGCAACAACCGTTAGACAGTAGCAGGTATATATAATCAGCAGAACAGTAAATATAAATGGATAGTACAGTTCTACCATTTTGCAATAATCATGAATGCATACATGGATATAAAATGCATGATAAAAGAAAGCGCATACTCCTACGATGACTATCTAGATGTACCTGAGTGTACCTAGCATATGAGTAGGTGTGAAGCCAAGAATCCCTTTAGTCAAACCCCATTACCTAGAGTGTGAGAATGTAGGAGCCCGTCCTGGTCTCAAGTTGGACACTCCGCGAGGGATGTTTAGACCACTGTCAGATGGAGCATCTGCATACAGAAGCTTCAGGATCTCTAGTCAGTGTGTTGGCCTGGAAGTATCGGTTCCCACTACTGACCCTTGCAAGATGTACTGTATTTATCCAAAAAGTTTCTAGGCTTTCTTTGTCCCTTGTCTCATGTATTAGCCATTGTTGGATTTGAGGATGACTTATGGGATGAACCTTGTATGTAGATATGGTGGGGTAGGTAGTGTAGCCCCTGCCTGGTTTCCAAGAATTCTTATGAATATTCATGCATACTGTGTGAGTCTAGTGATGAAGTTACAGGACTCTATTGTTTAGGAAAAACCCTCCTCCTGCACCCAGGACTAGAACTAGGTAAAGGTTCAATCCTAAAGGCTCGTTACTGTGTAGTGTAAGGGAGATAATGTAGGTGATGGTGTATGATATCACCCAGGCCTATATTAGGGTACCTATATGAAAAATAACACTAGGCGCAGGATTATGAAACCTTGGTGTATAGGGGCTAAGCCTTCCTACCACCTTAGTGCCCACAAGCCCAAGACTGACGAGCTATAGTGTCTCACTCGCTCTCCTATTCACAAATAGAGGTATCAATAATTAGACACCACAGAACACAACACTCTCGGATCTCTCAGGAATTGCGGTAACAAGACACACCTTTTCGCTTACACTCTCGTACTTGTTTACAATAAGATGTGACTGGGACACGAAGATAGTTTAAAATATTTATTTTAACTAACGTGCTCTTAAATGCAGTATACGCGCCACAACAAGCATAAAGGTGCATAACACCAATATCATTAGCATTGCAGCAAGGCCATATATCATGAAGGGAGAAGTCCTTATACAAAGACTTTGGAGAAAGGACTACAGTGCCTATGCTTTCTCCCCTTGGTGAGAAAAAGGATTATTATATGATAGAAGATCACAGGTGCGTGTTGTTCTTCTTCCTGGAAAGGTCCCTCTCCAAGTGTGTTTTACCTAAGCATGCACCCCCATAATATCAAAGTATAAGTTTCCAGCAAAAACAGCTGCATTTGTATATTTTGTCTAGGTGCTAGGGCTTGATCAGAACAGAATAACAAGTGTCAGTGTTTATCGACCTTGCTGACAATGTTCAGACTAAATTCCATGAACAGGCAGAGAATGATCACAGCAGAGAGTTCTTATGTGAAAGGTATAAACAGAGTCATGCAAAAATAATCACATGTAGTGATGTGCGCAAAAGCAGCATCATGACTACCAGGCTCATGCTAACTTAAAGGTGTCGACAATGTTCCTAGCGAGCACGTGACAGTGTTGGACACCGGTGAAAATAAGTTCCCCAGCTACATGATGGCTTCACTGAAAATTGGGATATTTGGTATCAAACATCTCGTATTGGTAAACCCACACTGATGCCAATGTCGGATTCATTAATGCATGCACTCAGAGGGCACCTTAGAGGTGCCTCGTGAAAATGTATCAGCCTCTGGTGTCCTTGCTGACTTGTTTCTGCCAGCCTGCCACCTGAGACGCTGTTCTGACCTCCGAGGGTGATAGCCTTTTGCTCTCAGGAGACCTAGCAATAAAGGCTGTATGGGAAGAGAGAGTAACACCTCTTCCCCAGGATGACCTGCTGATTATCCTCGTTGGACCGGCAAACTTCAAAGAAGCTGCCGCCTTTGGAATGCAAATCTTACTCCCCTCAAAGGAGAAGAAGCAACCCCCCCCCCGTCCAGAGTCTGCTTGGCACCCATATCAGCAGGAAAATTAGCTAATCAGGTAGGTGTGCCACCCCCAGGTTAGTACCACCCCTAATGAGGGCTACTGTGACGTGGAGTCAATTTTTCAAAAGTAGCCATGTTTAGGAATTCTGAGACAGGGTTATGCCCACTCCTAAAGGAAGTGGTCATAAGGGGGAGTACTGACCCCAAACGTCAGTAGCCCATTGGCTACTACCCTATGCTCCCCTAACACCCCAAAATTCTGTATTTAGGGGAGTGCCTCACTCCAGAGAAGCAGATTCTGATGACCTAAGAAGAAGTACACGAAGAGCCGCAAAAGCAGAAGACTGAAGAGAGCACCTGACTTGGCTCCATCCCAGATGTCCTGTCTGGCGTTCTCTGTCCACCCTACACAAAAGATGGCTCGTCCTGCAGCTCCAAAACCTGGGAGGACTACCTGCATTCAATAAAGATCAAGAACTCCAGTGAACAGCTGACCTGTTCTGAAGAACTCCAAAGGAGAAGACTCTGAGGCCTGCGGAACCATCAAAACCTAACACTAAGACAACCACTGCACCCGTCATCTCCGGCCTGAATTGAAGTGGGCCAATGGTGCCCACAAGGTTCCCCAGCCCTCCAAAGATCAAGTCCATTGTGGTTTCACCCTTTGTGGTCTCCCTGATGTGTCCTGCAGCCTCTGCACGCAGACCCCCTCAACCACGACTGCTCCCGGTAAGAGAAACCCAACACCTAAAGACACCTCTGCAGCAGTCACCCCTGGGCCGTGGAGAAGAGGATCCCAGGTGTCCTTAAGTTCCAGAATATCACAAGCCCGGAAACCACCCCCACCCCCACATCCCCACATTGTTGGTTCAACGTGACTGTCTTCCTAGCCAGAGCTTGCAGCCTCTTTTTACAGAGACAGCTCCCCATTGAAACCTATTGCGCTCTCAAAGCTTATTTGCACCCTGCATCCGGCCTCCCTCATGCCGCTGGTGGTGTACTGCTGGAGCTGCCTGGAGGAAAGTGGTTCTCTGTTGCAGTAACCCCCCCCCACACTTTCTGCCTGGCTACTGATGCACCTTTTGTTGGTGTGCCCTGGGTCCCTGCCATTCAGGTTCCCAGGGCCTGTGTTCTTTCTCCAAAATAAACCCAATTGGCATCTTTGGCCACATGTCAGCCCCTGGTGAATGGTACCACAGGTACCCAGGGCACTGTGACCAGAGAAGGCCTCTAAGGGCTGCAGCACTTGTTGTGCCACCCTTAGAGGTCCTGTACCCTGACACTCACACCCTGCCTTTGCAGGCTGCGTGTCTTAGTGCAGAATAAAGTGAAGAGTTGACATGGCACACATCCCTGTGTGCCATACTCACAAACCACTGCCCTGGCATACACCAGTCACCCCTCTAGCTGGGTGCCCTATGCCAGTGGTGAGGGTACAGGTGCATGAGCCCTGTACCCCTACAGTGTCTATGTCCATTCTTAGACATTGTATGTGCAGTGCTGCCATTAAGACTATATGGTGCTGGGAGTTTGTCATTACAAACTCCACAGCACCATAATGGCTACACTGAAGACTGGGAAGTTTGGTATCAAACTTCTCAGCACATTAAACCCACACTGATGCCAGTGTGGGATTTAATGTAAAATGCACAACAGAGGGCATCTTAGAGATGCCCCCTGAAATTCGACCAACTACTAGTGACCTGGCTCAGTGGCTGCTTAGGCTGACACCAGCAGACACGTTTCTGGACCCCTGGGCCAAGAGATTGCTGCTTGCTGCCCTCGGGGGCCTGAAGCAATGCACATCCTGGGACGAGGTGCCAATCCTCCTCCCCCAGCATAGGCAGGGTTCACGAAGGGGAAGCTTCATAGGCATGCCGCCTTTGTGAGCCTCTCCAGACCATTTGCTGCTTTCAGCAACTGATATCCACTGGTTCTACCCCCCACTTTGGGCGGGAGAACAGGCGGGAAAAACAAGTGAGGAAAAGAGTCCTGAGTCCCCGCCATCTTGAGGATGGGGGACTCAGCCAACCAGGGACAGGCCACTGGAGAGTGGCAGAATAGGGGGTGTACCTACCCCAGGGAAGGGACCCATTGGTCCCTGCCCTTTACCTATCTGTAACACCCCTAAATTTAGTATTTAGGGGGCACCCTGAACCTTCCTTCCTCAGATCCAGCAACCACAAGAAAAAGAAGAGAAGAAGAAGGACGAAAAGCTGTGCAAAGCTAACAAGAGGACGACGCTCACTGACTTGGCCCTAGCCCTGCAGGCCTGTCTCCCCTCGAAAATTCTCCTGCAAAACCCCGGCGTGTCCAGCGGACCGCAACCTCAAAAACCCCGGAGGACCTGCCTGCCTTCACTTTCCAAGCTGTTTCTCCCGTGAACACCGGACGTGTTTGAACTGCAGCTTCTGGTGCCAGCCAGGAACCACGAATCCTGCACACTCTGCACTAGCCAAATCCGGCCCGAGCTCGAGTGGACAAATACCACGAGGAGGTCCCCCCGGCGATCCTGACCCAATATCCGGTGACCCCTGACCTACCTCAAGCCTCCTGACGACGCCTGCAGCCTCAATCCACAGGACCCCCCCCTACCGAGACCAGAGCGGGTAAGAAAATCTGATGTCCCAAGGCACACCTGCACCCTACGCCCCACGGCCTTGTGTGCCCAACCAAGCGGTGCCTAACCATCCCTCAACACCCCAACTTACCCCTCGAAGTGGTGGTCACTCCTGGAAGATCCTCGGCCCCGAGCCTGCAGTGTTTCTTTGTCCCAGAGAAACTCCATTGAAGTCAACAGGGAACCCGACCTCAAACAGCACCCAGCACCTGGCCGCCCGAGTGCCGCTGAGGCTGCCCCTTTGGTGCTAACTTGGTCCCCAACTTGCCCTGAGCTTAACCCTAGGAGCTTTGCTCCTACAACCCCGTGGCCTGCTTGCCAGCAGCCACCAACCGGAGTCCCCCTATCCTCCATGGGATAACATTGGGCCTCAACACTCTGCACTCGGCCGCCCTAGTGCCACTGGGGGTGCATCACTGACCCTGGGAGACCCCTGAGTCTAACCCCAGGACCCTAACTTCAAAGACCGATTACCTGCCTGGAAACCGATAACCTCTTTTCCTCATAGAATAACATTGACACTTTTTCTCCCAAAAAGGTTCCAAGTGTCGACTTTTGAAAACTGAGAATATTCCTTAAAAATCAACCGATTAACCAAAACGCATTTTCTCAACTGTTTTCAGGAGATGTCTCAGTGCTGAATCTAGGTATCCAGCACTGAGTAAGAAAAGTATTTTTAAAGTAACTTACCTGCTTTCCCCCCATAGGATAACATTGGTGACTCTATGTGAACAAGTTTTTGTGTCAACTTTTGAAATTCAATAATATTCTTTAAAAATCGTACCTCTAACTAAAACGAATTTACTCAACTGTTTTCTGGAAATGTCCCAGTGCTGAATCTAGGATCGAGCACTGTGTTAGCAAAAGTAATCTGAAAAGTAATTTATTGCATTTTACTTAAAAAGCCCATTCATTCGAATGTACTAGGCCTGCTAAGTGTTGCAAACTGCTTACTTAAACTGTAACCAAAATCAGTACAAGTTATACTGCAGTTTTGAACTGTGTTCATACAAGTAATTTACCACTGCAAAGTATTTATATGCTTACCTGTACCAGGCTTGCTTGGTTCTAGAAATAAAACAACAGTTTATTTTTATATACAAAAACTATTGGCCTAGAGTTCAGTTCTTGAGTGAGTGAATTCATTTGCTGACTGAGTGTGTAAATCAAATGCTTAACACTGTCCTCTGATACTGCCTTACTGCTCAACCAAGCTACCACTTTGGAAAGTAGGGTTCTATCTAACTTTAAGCTCTGCCAAACCTTTGGAGACCCTTGGACTCTATACACACTGTACCTCACTTTGGTGCAGTATATATAGAGCCAGTTTCTTACACTACCTTGAACCTTGTCCACTACTCACCTTAACTCCGGAAGATTGGTCCTGTAAGTTGATATACTGTACCTGTTTGCAGAACTTGTTCTTCCTTCCTTAGGATTACATTGCAGAACTCAGAAATTGCACTGTGTACACTTTTTAAAGTGAAAAGAATTTACCTTCGAAAGCATCCTTACTTGAATGTGTTTTCTCTGATGCCTAAAAATATATATAAAGATACTTGCTATTTCTAGATTGGTGTGGATCTCCTCCTTGAGTTGTGAAGTTATTTATCAAACATTGTGTGTATCTGCAAATGTCTTGGACTCCTCTGTGTTAAGTCTAAGACTTGTGACCACACTACCCTCTAATAGAGCACTTTGGGATTGCATAGCAAGCCTAGTCCACTCACAAGGGAACCCCTGGAAACCTTACACGGCATGTCAACTTATTGCTATATCACATAAAGAGCCAGCTTCCTACACCGGGGCTGTCGGAATGGCAGAGCAAATAGAGGACTTCTGCAAAGCCATGCTGCTGCTTTGTGACATATTACATCCTCCCTCTGGTGCACCAGCGTTCCCCAAGGAGATTGGAGGCCTGCCAATTGGGCTTCTACTGGCAGGTCTGCCCTTTACCCCAGTTGGACCTTCTGGATCCTCTCAGGGCTTCGGATGACTTCGGTACGACACTTTGCTGGTGCCACTCCATCGATGCTGATGTAGGCGCCATCAACTCTGGACAATGACATCCAACCCATAGTCCTTTCCTGACGCTAAGACTGTGCTGCCCCAAACTCAACTGAGGCTGCGTGCTCCTTTATGAGCAGCAACCTTTCTACCACTCTTCTGACTTCGATCCAGTGCCTTTAACCTATGGCAGGGTTCATTTCCTTCATGAGTTATTCAGCACAGACTCTAATGATGGGGGCTATGATGCTGGGGGTAAGATTCCACAGCCTTACAAAGAGGACAACTGAAAGATACCAGTGGTCTGGATACCTCCCCAGACAGTGGAATATCCCGAACCCCCGGGCCTGCCACAGAGGATAGAGCCTATTTTACTATCAATATGCAAAGGGTGTTAGAAGTTCTTGATCTTCAACTTCTTACTTAGGAAGTTAAAACAAATGTTCTGACACCCCTGCTTCAGCAGACCCAGCTTTCTCACTCAGCATCCCACCCCACCCTTTTGAACCTAGTGGCGCAGGCATCGGCCGGCACAGTAAACCCAAACTCATTTCCTGCTACTCCTCCCGACAGAAAATTGAAGAGGATAGAGACTTTTGGTAAGCGCGCTTTCTCCTCTACTTATTTGAACCTTTGCTTAGTGAATGCCAGCTGCCACAAGGGCAGTGAAGTGAAATTGGTGTAACGGCCTGACCTGCCTGCTTCGAAGCCAGTGGGAACTAGGTTTGAGTCTCTGCGTTGGTGTCAATATCCTGTGATTGTGGGCAAATCACTTTATCTAATGTGCCTACAATGCAGCGCCTTGGGACCCTCACAGCTGATTTGTCATGCTTTACAGATCCTGGATTTATTTATTTTGGGATGCCACTCTCACGCCTTGTGGGACTCCATGTCCCAAGTGTTGCCCATAGTTCTGCAAGAAGCCCAGCCCATACTTTCCCAGGTTATGCAAAATGGTTGTGATGCAGCCAAGTTCACCATCCGCTGCAGACTAGATACCTGAGGGCTATTGGCATCTGTGTGGCCATTCGTAGGCATGCCGGTATGTGGTCTACTGGCTTTTTGGGTAACTTTCAGGCCAGCCTTATGGACATGTCATTTGAAGGCTTTTGGGGACAAAGCAAATTCGGCCCTGGAGTGCAACAAAGATAGCAGGGAAACAGTGTGCTCCTTCGGACTTTCTGCTCCTCTACGCCAGCCAAATCAGCAGTTTCTCTCACTCCGTGGCTATGGTAAGGGGTTCTCATACCACTAACATCCTCAGCAGCTGCAACAATCACCTCAGCCTTTTCACTGCCATGGTATCCAAAGGAGACAGCAACAGGGACAGCATGGAGCCCGGTCCTCTATCCCCCTAGCTGCCCCCCACCGCCAAGCCTCTTTAGTGTGCCATTACATCACACCCTGGCACTGCCTGTGCAGTTCCCTGTCCTCAGCCTAGACTGACCCGCTTCAGGCCCAACCCTTCCTTCCTGGCCCATCAGCCCGGGCCTCCTCAGTGCAGAGATTGTTAAATACCTCACGCTTCTCAGCTTGTGGTTGTGAAATGTGACCTTTGTCCCTATTGTGAAACCGCCGCCTGCGCAATTCTTGAGAGAAATAAATTGTTTCTGGAGAGGTTGCAACATTCCACTCCTTGTCTTCAAGAGTCCGGGTCTTCTAGGTGCATTCTATGGCGAGGAGGAGCAGCACCCCTTGACTCCAAGGGTCTGTGTCTTCTAGGTGCCATCTGTTACAAGGAGGATGGACACTCCTTGTTTTGGGGAGTCTGGGTCTTCTAGGTGCCCCCCCTTGACTTGTGGGTATGGGCCTTCTTGGCCCATTTGTGGTGCTGAGGAGTGGTAGATGGAAGAGCAGGGTTCTCTGAGCCAGTCTGGAGGTGTGGTTTATGTTGCTCTAGCCCCTCCGCCCTTTACCATGGATGGTACCCACGTTTCTCTCTCATGAAGGACTGCACAGTGGGGAGAGTTATATTACCTCAACTGAAACTTCAACTGATTCCCAGAAAGATCTGGCACATTAAGAGTGGCTAAATGTACATCTTTTCCTCGGATCTCAAGCAGCTCGACCACACGTGGCATAGGGTATTATTGAATTTGGATTTGCTGTTGAGTTGGCAGAAGTCGATGCGGAACCTAATGGACTTGTTACCTTTTTGTTTTTTCTGTGCTTGTTCCATAGTTCGTCTTATCTCCTCCCATATGTTGGTACCCTTTGCCTTTAGGCTGGCCACATATTCAAGTAACCATAGACCTTTAACTTCCTCCACTTTCTAACAGTCAGCTGCCATGTCCAACAATATTCTTGGCTGATGGCCAGAAACTAGCTTGTAGGGACTGTAGCCAGTGGAGGACTGGGAGTGCCTACGGTAAGTTTAGGCGGCAAACTCCACTCCGCTTGCAAAGTTTGTGGAGTTTTCCACATTCCGCAGAGCACACAGAGTTCCAAAAATTTCCGCTCCTATGCTGAGTGGATTTTTTTTCCCACTCGTGTTCGCCAACGTCAAATTGGCCAGCGGGAGTGAGGATAATCCACATCACGGCGTGATTTCTCAACATGGGCGGTCGCAGATGTTCACGTTGAGAAAGTTGCAGCTCGAGTATAAAATCTACTCAAGCAGCAGAAAAGAAGCAGCACCCTCCTGCGCTGCACATGATGCCGTTTGCACTTATTTTACTGTGCAGGACAAACACCCTGCTCTGAAAAATAGTGCAAATGGTGTAACAAATGCATCCCGCCGCTTGCGGAACTCCGCGTAGCGCGGCAGAGTTTTTTGGTATGCGAAACTCTGCGAACTCCGCCAAGGCCTGGCCTACAGATGGTGAACAGGCTGTGTAGCAACTTTCTATCCCAATCCCTCTGTGTCTGAGACCAATTTCTTTAGAATGGTCTTGATAGTGCAGTTATATCACTCGACTAGGCCATCCGTTTGGGGTGGTAAACAGAAGTCCAGATTTGTTTAATCACCAGTATCTTACATACATGAGACATTCACTTCAACATGAATGGGGTCCCTTGATCGGTGAAGAGCTGCTTTGGAAATCTCATCCTGGCAAGGAAGTCTGTGCAACTGAGGCAGTGTTCATCCTGGATAGTGGTATTGCCTCAGAATATCTTGTGGCGTATTCCACAAGGATAATATGTATTGATAGCTGCAGACCGAGGCTACCAGGGACCCAAGAGGGCCATCCCAACCCTCGTAAAGGGGATGCCGATAATGGGTAGTGGTCTTAAGGGTGCTTTGGATGCATGTGTGGGTTAACCACCTCACACCTGTCTCAGAAAGCACAAAACCAACAGATATCAGAAAACACTGTGGCCAATATAATCTTCTTAACAAATATTCCTCAATTTTTCCCTCTCGTAATGTCTACCTCCAACCTGACAATGGCCCAAATGGAGAACCTGGTTCCTAAAGGGAAGGGGGACGGCCAGTTGGGAGACCAACCCGTCCTCTATGTTTATCCTTCTGTAGAACAGACCCTTCACACCAAAGATATATGGTCCAACCTGTCATTTTTCTTCTGCCATTAGCCCCATACCTGTACTAGGATGGTGTCCTCCCTCTGGACAGCTCCAAAGCTACACTGCTCCCCCCACTGTTCAGCTGTAGGTGAAGAAACAGAAGGAGGATTAGGGTCTTCTGCTAGCACACAGAACTTATTATTGGAACGTTTTTTATTCCTAGAGATTTTCCCCCTGGTCTTACCCCCAACAAGAGTTTCTGCCTGACAAGGTGCTTCCTCCAACCAATACTTCTCAGCGCCATCTCCTGAGGCTTAGTATATAAGTAGGGGGAACTCCAGATAATCAGTTCCTTTGATCAATTCCTTGACTAGGTGGGGGATTACACCAACCCTCAATCCTTCGACATACCCTTTCCAATTTACGCAATACATCTTACTATCTCCGTGAACACAGGTGATGGAGATATTCTCTCCTGCTCTGCAGCTGCTGGGGTTCCACCCATTTGTGGCTAACCACATAACAATGGCACGTAGAGTCTATAAATGCCAATACAGGTTTGCCATTTTGCTCCCGTAGCTTCCAATACCTCTTCAGGCTGCCATCTACCCACAAGACATGTCCATTTGAATATCCCACATCCATAAGTTTGGAGGTCTGAGGCTTTTGGGGACAGTTACCTGTGATGTGACCCACATTCCACACACTTTAAGCATTGAGGTCCATGCCCTGGTTCGTTCCTGAGGTTGCGGGTCAGGTTCTTGTTTTCAGTGGACTATTTGGGCATGGTCTTCGGAAGGCTTCTCCAGTTCTGTGGCAAGTAGGGCTGGTCTCTGGGGTTGCTGACCCTGAAATCAGGGGGTATGTGGTAAGCACAGGTCATGTTAATTGTGACTGGGACAGCGATGTTAGGATACTGGCTAAATCATGCTCTGGTGGGTCTGTATAAGGCCTCCAAAACTGCTCCATTTCCAAAACATCTTCCAATGAGGTGGTTGAGGGCTTCAACCATTGGTTCCCCAATCCTTTATCCTATAGAACAGGGCCTAGGGATTGTCGTGGGTGTTCCATTTCTCCTTCCTGAATTTTACTCTGTAGAATCCAGTAGTTTAATCCAGCGGTTCCAATATTTTCCGGGTTTCTTCCCCTACTTTGTTCGTCTGTTAAACCAAACTAGGGACATTTGGGTGGACTTTAACGCTGCCTATGACATCAGTCAATCTCAAGATAGCGGTATCCTGGGCCTGTCATCTGCGATTACCGTGGCCTGGGTTTTCAGGACTGTCTGGATGTTTTCTCTTTCTTGCTGCACAGCTTGTGTTTGTTGCTCGACTATGAGCTGCAGATGTCTTTTTCCTTCAGCCAGCTGCTTAATTAAATCTTCCATGATTACTGATTGAATCATAGCCACCGTTCAAATAAGGAATTTACCTAATATCCTAGTTCTGACACTGCTGTAGCAGGATGTCAGATATGACTCAGAATCGGTGTGGTTGTTTTAGTAGTGTGCCGAACCACAAGAAAGATCTTCCACATGGCCGTTTTGCATCCTGCAGGGGAAACATTTGGGATATCTTCCACCTCCGCCTTCCTGCACACACCTCCTGACTCATCGTTCTTCCTAAAAGTGGACACAGCCTTCTCAGGGGGCTTGTCCTGCTCGACCACTAGAACACTGCTCAGGGTTTCACTCTAGCTGACAGCCATTAAGAGTGTACCGCTCACTTTCCCGTCCCTTGACCACAGGTTGGTTGTGAGTATTTATGATTCTGCGTACACATTTAACAGAGTGCATGATTAACGCTGTTAGACATGAAAACTCTGTTGCGTCCAAATAATTATTCCAAGGGCCACACTTACCACTGGCCCGCAATATTATGCAAAATAAGGAGCAATTGGCAACGTGGAAGGTTCAAACGTTTATTAGCCACCACAGAACTCTATATAGAGGAGCCTCGTCGATCCTCACCCATCAGGTGCGCCGAGGAAGACTGCTGACTCCTTGACAGTAACACACTTTTATACATTATCAGTACAGCATACAAAACCTTATATGTGGAAAAGTACCAGTTAGTCCTGGCGCCCCTAATGAGCTCATGCCTATTTCTAGTTTCGGTTACACATACAAAGGGTTACTATCTTTACAGAGAAAGTCGAAAGGGTGACTCCCTTCTCGTCCCAGGTCTAGAGGAATTTGCTTGATTCTCCCTTTTAGCAGATGTGACCTTGCTTCTCAGCAACTCAGCCTGTCTCCTAATTAAATGCAAGGAAAGGGGGAAGCAGAGGGTGTGCGGAAAAGACCACGTGATTCCCAAGTGAGAGAGAGCCGCAATCCAAGATGGAGGCGGTTCGGTTCTCGGCCCTTTTTGTCGTGCTAAACATAATTGGGGATTTCGGACCATTTAATACACCATAACTAGTCAAACTATCATTAGATATACTGCGCTAATCATATTGTAGTGCCTTGAATACCTCAGAACGGCCCTTTTAGCGCAGCATAGCTAATAACGGGGTCAGTCTTCGAAAATACCCTCACCGATCTGCATTAAGTAATGCGTCTCTTTCTGAGCCCGCTGGGTATCTATTCTGGTTTGGACGGGCTTGGGCCTAGTGATGGATTGGCGAACTTGAGTAGCACAATATGCACAGCAAGCAGGCCCGCACTGTAGACAAAGGCAGCAGGTGAAAATGAACCCCACTATTCCCAGAAGAATCATAAATAACTTCCATCCCCAGGTGGTCACCAAATCCCAAAACCACCCGGACAAAGACCAAGTACCAGTCTCGGTGTGAATTTCAGAGGCTAGCCGATGCAGTTTCTGAATGGCTAAATGGACAGAAGGGGCGGAGTCAGGTATATATACACAACAGGAACTGCTGATGACTCTACAAGCTCCTCCGCGATCAGCTAGGATAACGTCTAAAACAAGACGGTTTTGAAGGGTCACAAGCCGGGTCGCCTGGAGCTCCACTGTAATATTGGTTAATATTCCTGCAGTAGTATTAACCACCCCTTCCACCACTCTAGATAGCCTCCTAACTTCTTTACTATTGAGGATGGGTCCCCATATGGGCAACGCCCCTTTTATGATATCAACGAAGTGTTGGGCTGGAGTGTCAGTCTGGTCAGTGGCATCATTACTGGCGACTTCAGCTTTTAGGCTCCGCCGATTTAAGGAATGATATTTGTGATAATCAGAAGGAGCTATGTAGACCGGTGGGTAAAGAAAGGATAAGTAACATCGACCTGCCCATCCTCTGGGTAGCCAAGTGTATGCATTTTCACCGCACACAAAATAAACATTGGGAGGGGTGAGTGTTGGGGGACTACTGAAAGTCTGCAGTTTATAAGTGTAATTACATCTACTATAACCGACGGATAAATGTCCAGTACCCTGCACGCAGAAGGAGGAGGACGTATTCAATACCGGGACCGGAATGATTTTCTCATCTGAGACATTTCGCTCCTGGAAATACTTGAAATACTCAGTAAAGTTAAAAGTCATGAAATCCAATACTTCATCCCTCAACCAGGTATCATTTTCGTGATCAGTGTATACGTTCATACAGGCGGTAGGATCAAGGGTACCATCCGTCCCCTCAGCATTAGGAGTAAAACCTTGGTGTTTCTCTATATAGGCTAGAATCAAGGCATAATCCTTCTCTGAGAATCGACGTTCATCTATAGTGTAGTGTTCATATAGCATGGATAACATTTTGAACCAGGCTTCGCAACTACCTAGATAAGACAAGGGCATTGATATGAACAAATCTTGCTTATGCATCACTGACGGGAGAAGACCACAGACCCAACAATCAGTAACATTTGTGGAACTATGAGTCTGATGTAGCATCTCAATGAAGGCATTATGCACATATGTCTGTCGGTGTCTTTCCTTATGAGGGGCAAAAGTCTGGAAATGATTTTCCTTAGGGGCAGGGGTAGACACTATCAAGGTGTGTACAGGATGGCGGAACTCTAGGTATATAAACAAACCTAAGCATAGTACAAATGATACAATCAATATAGAAATAAAAACAATTTTAACACGCAAGCTCCATGAGGAGAACATTGGCAAGTGTGGGGGAGTGGTACGGGGTACTATGGGGCGCCCTTCTTCAGGGAAAACGAGCAAAAGGGTACATTTTCTCACTAAAAGTCCAATATAATCTCGGGAGAAAAAGGCTACTAGCAGTCCGACCTGCCGGAGGGTGCTTCTTTCATGTGTCCGTATAGAGCCTCACAGGCAGACTCCTATTGTTCAGAGAAACCAAAAAGGTAAAAGATAAAAACTTCTCGCGTTGGGGTCGCACTTGACGCAACCCTTGTTGAAAGGAAACTCCACCTGGGCCCCCACCAACCGACCAATGTCTCTATCTTCGTTCTGAACGGAGCTTTACTGAAAGTTCCATGCTCTTAACGAGTTCAGTCCAGTGTTCTACCAATCCTCAGGTCTTTTGCCGAGGCCTCCAACTTCACTCGCCAAGGCTAGACCTGGGATTCCCTATTTCCGGGGCCGCAGGTGATATCGATCCCGACCAGGGGTTTCAGGATTCACAAACAAAACGGGCACAGTGGGGTCAGACGAGGAGCTGGGCTCCCGACCAGATGCCACGCTTTGAGCAATTGGGTGGCCACAAAAAGGGGTTTCCAGGCTCACAGCACTCTCCCCTCGCCCGTCAACCTCTCTGCAGGTGTCCAGGGAAAGTGGTTCTCTAGTGCTGGGTTCGCCCTGAGTTGGCAGGCCTTCCTCCTGGTCAAGCTGCTCCCTGGGCAACGGGAGGGGAACTCGCTTAAGATGGGAGATATGGATCCAGTGCTGCTTCCCCTCGACTTTCACCGCCGTTCGCGTTGCCAGGAGCACCTGGTACGGCCGGGACCAGCGCGGATCCAAACTCGATTTTCGTTGGTAGTTTCGAACCAAGACCCACTGTCCAGGTTCCACGCTGTGTCCAGGACCCTCCGGCAGGGGCTGCAGTACGGCAGATATCTGTTGATGAATGGAATGGAGATCTTTAGTCAAAGCATACAAATAGTCAGTCAACATAGGATGGTCGATGTCCCTGAAGGATTTGGGCCGGGGTACTCCCCACACATTGGCAGGTCTGCCAAAAATTACTTCATAAGGGGAGATACCGCTCCGGGAATGGGGAGTAGTTCTTACGGACAACAGGGCCAGGGGCAGGAGATCAGGCCATTTTAATCCTGTCGTGTCCTGAAGTTTAGCCAGTTTCAATTTCAGAATCCCATTATATTTCTCAACCAGACCCGCTGACTGAGGATGTCGGGCTGCGTGAAACTTCTGCTGGATGGACAGACCCTTGCATACATACTTAACTAAGTTAGCATTAAAATGTGTCCCGTTGTCACTCCAAATCACCTGTGGCAACCCATATCGAGGAAAAAACTCTTTTACCAGAGCTTTCGCGGTTGCCAGGGCAGTATTTTCCTTTGTGGGATACGCCTCCACCCATTTACTAAAAGTACAAATCACCACCAGCACGTATTTCAGATTGTTAACTCGCTCTGGCTGTATGTAATCCATTTGGAGTACTTCAAAGGGCAGGGTGGGTGGCGCAAAATTACCCGCCAAGACGGGAATGCTAACCCCAGGATTATGGTGGAGACAAATCATGCAATGCTGAACCAAGTTCCTAGCTGTCTTATGGATATTAACATTATACCAGACAGGATCCAATGTGGCACAGATGCCCTGAACCCCTACATGTGAAGGTCCGTGCGCCATAGTTACTACCGCATTTACAAATGCGTTTGGCAGTAACCATCTACACCTCTCTGACAAGTCCGTCCAACATCCATTCTCATCAAGCCTCCCCACCTGTTCTTGCCAGTATGTCAGTTCTTCCGGGGTCACCTCCTTTTGTAGCTCTTTCACACTATCTATGGTGTTGTTAAAAACCCCTGCTTCTATCATTCTTGTCACTACAAACATGGAAGTGGTGTCAGACTGGGCTGTTTCTTTGGCGATTCTATCCGCAAAGAAATTTCCCCTCCCTACATCATCAACTATAACCTTGTGTGCACTGCATTTGACTATGGCCAAGGTTTTAGGCAATGTTAATGCAGCCAGTAATCGGTCAACTAATGGTCCATTCTTTATCTTTTCGCCATGAGATGTCAAGAATCCTCTTTCCGCCCATAACCTAACCTCCCGAAGCTATGTGCTACACCGAACGCATACTGGCTATCGGTGTAGACATTTAGCCTCAAGCCTTCCCCCAACTCGCAGGCCCTGAATAATGCAACCAATTCGGCCGCCTGGGCCGACCGGTATGGTATCTTTGCTGCCTCGACTACCGTTTGCAGGGTAGTGATCGCATAAGCCGCAGCTGTCGTACCATCCGGTAATCTAAAACAGGACCCATCAACATACAATTCTCCTTGGGCATCAGATAGTGGGGTGTCAGTTAGATCTATCCGGCCCTTGGTTTCTTCTTCAGTTCGAAAGATACAATCAGGTATGTCTTGTCCACCATCTCCCGAAGGGAGGGGTAACAACGTGGCAGGGTTCAAATTAACACATCTTTTGATCGTTATATGAGGTGCAAACAGGGTCAATTCGTACCCTGTAAGATGCGCACTAGTTAAGTGCTGCGTCTGTGTCCTGTTTAATAATACGTCCACAGCATGAGGCACCATCACTGTCAGATCCGTATTCAGGACTAGCCCTTCCGATTGTCTGATTGCTACAGCCACTGCCGCTGCAGCCCTCAGACAACTGGGAAGTGCTCTGGCGACATTGTCCAAAACCGCCGAGAAATATGCACAAGGCCTTTGCTTACCACCAAAGTCTTGTGTCAACACTGAAAGAGAACAACCGTCCACCTCATGCACGTAGAGCACAAAAGGTTTCCGGTAGTCAGGGGTGCCAAGCACAGGAGCAGAGCAAAGAGCAGTTTTCAGAGCGGAAAAGGCAGTCTGGCATTCATCGGTCCAAGGTAAAGGCTCATGCACATCCTTCGTAGTTAGATACAGGAAAGGTTTAGTCAAGAGAGAATAGTTAGCAATCCATTGGCGACAGTAGGAGGTTATACCAAGCAAAGCGCGGACATCACGTTGCGTGCGAGGAACAGGCATGTTAGTTATGGTTGCGATGCGCTCAGAAGTCAACCGTCTTCCCTCCTTCGACAGGAGATGACCGAGATAGGTCACCTCCGGTCGACAATATTGAAATTTAGAGAGCGACACCTTGTTACCATGAGTGGCCGTAGCAGGGTAACCGTGGCATCGCGGCAACCATGTTCTGTATCAGAGGCCACAAGGAGGTCGTCAACATACTGCAATAGGACATTACCTGGCGGCAATTGTAAAGAATCCAATACTCTTTTTAGGGCTTGGCTGTAGATACTAGGGCTTTCGGTATACCCCTGGGGGGCGCGACAGAATCTAAAGCTGCGGCCCCCCAATGAGAAACCGAACAAATGTCTGCTATCTGGATGTATGGGAATACTAAAGAAGGCATTTTTCAAATCAATCACCGAGAAAAATGTTGCAGTGGGAGGAATCATGGTCAGAATGGAATTAATGTCTGGTACCACCGGATATTGGGGTACCACAATCTTGTTAATCTCTCGCAAATCAATCACAAATCGGTAGGTATCAGCATAATCAGGGGACTGGGGTACGGGGGCTCGTTTAAGAATCGGAAGAATTGGGCTGTTGCAGATATTGGAAGTCGTTTCCTCCACCACCCCTGTTCTAATCAAATCAGAAATAATGGCCAGTAAAGCGCGCTCTCCCGCAGGGGCTATTTTGTACTGTGGGATCCTCGGCAATTTGGCATTCTGTTTCAGGGTGATGGACACCGGGGGAATTTGTAGGAACCCTACGTCAGTGTCCCCCAGGGCCCAAAGATCCCTCAGGAGTTTTGCAAGCTCAGGGGGTAGGGAGTCCGTTTTTGAAAAACATTGGATGGAGGGGATAGAGGTATTCCGAATGGTCCGGTAAACTCCATCGGGGGAGCAATAGATGTGGGCATGCAATCTTTTTAATATATCCATACCCAGGAGATTCTCCCCACACTGGGAGGTGAGGAGGAAAGGCGATTCTATCGTAACCGGTCCCAGTCCCAGAGTAAGGGAAAGTGGCTTAGAAATGGGGCTCACCACCGGAGTTCCAGAGAACCCCACGGACACATTAGTCTGGCCAGACAGAGCGGCCCCCGGGACCAGGGCACGTGAAACAGAACTGTTCATAGCCCCTGTGTCAACCAAAAACTTACCTGATGCATCCAACAATCGTGCATGGACATAAGGTCCAGCTTGATCTATCGGGATTGACACATGCCCCTTACTCTGCCCTTGGCTGTCCTATGCTTGAGTATACCCGGTGTCTTCGTCCGTTACACGTCCGTCATTGTAGTACTGTTTACCTTGGCTTTGGTCGAAATAATTCTGACTGTTCTCACCTCGGGCTGTCTGTTCTTGTCTCGTGTATCCACCTCGATGCCCACTCATCCTTCCCCGTCCACGACCCCTTGAAGCAGTATTCTGCTCATACAACAACGGGCACTGTGCTCTCCAATGCCCCTCCTCTTTACAAAAAGCACATTGATTTATGCCTAGATCTGTTCGCCCAGCCGTTTGCGTCGGTCCCGCCCCTCTTGGAGCGAAATTCTGCAACCCTCTTCCTCTTCCTCTACCCCTCTCCACTTGCTGCAGTAACACTCGTGTTTTCAACTCTTTCGACTTTCTTTCTGTCTTATCCTTGCTCTCATTCTCCCGATGCTCATAATACTGAGCCATGCTTAGTATCGTGGAGGGCGTGGTGGTCGTCCAGGTACTCTCAGCTGCCTGTAACCGGGCCGATACCTCAGGTAGCAAATTGGTTACGAATCTATTAACAAATAAACGTACACCCCCCTCCGTTGCCAAGTCCTGTCCGCTGAAGTCAATGAATACTCCCTCAAACCTCGTGAAAAAATCAGATACACTCTCATCCTTCTTTTGCTTACAGGCCGTCAGCTTGTCCCAATCTACTTTCCTGGGTGGGATCAACGAATGCATATAAGTTATTATTTTCTCAGGCAAGGTCAGTATCTCAGGTCGGGGCTTGTTCCCTGGTTTACGATCTCTATCCCAGTTTCTCAGTTGGTCCCATGTCCCACCAAATTCCGTAACATGGTCCTGGTCATGTACCTGGCGCCAAATGTCCACCGGTACTAACAAGGCAAAGAATAATTCAATATCTGCCAACGTCATTACTGCTGACGAGGCGGCCTCGGTTAGTTCCTTGTAATATGCGGTGGGGTTTTTTCTAGGATCTGGCAACTGGCTTTTTAGGGATAGTACCTCACTCCGCTTCCAGGGGGTATAGACCCATTGTTCCTGGAACCGGGCGTCTATTCCCGGGCGGGTAACGACACCGTGGGCATCCACTACTGCAGCAACTTCTGGATGGAAGATAGGGTGCACTTCTCGCATAGGGAACTGGGAGAATCCGGCGGGAGTGGCAGACTGCAAACGAGTTCTATAAGAGACCAAAGTCTGCACCTTCCCATACACCTCTTCCGGTGTCAACTGAGATTTGTGGACCTGATCAAGAATATCATATAATATAGCCGGAGCCTTCCCTTCCTGGTGTACCTGTTCCCACACAGAAATAAGACGGTTGGCCATATGCTCCAGGGCATGCTGTTGCATCACCGGTTCATAGTCTCTCATGGTACTCCAAATATCAGCAAGAGTATAAATGGAATGTCACATCCACTGGGATGCTTGTGTAGCAATAGTCTCCCTTTCTTCTGTTCCCAAGGCCGAACGAGTGAACAACTTCCTACCCTCCGTTAGACTGGCCGGACGTATTGGAGTAGTCACAGCTGTTACCGGCGTGGTACTGGCGGAGGAGGAGGGCAGAACAGAAGGGGAAGGTATTGACCCCGGCAACAGCTGAGGGGTCCCGGCTGCAGCTGCCGTCAATAAATTAGGCAGCATGGCCATAACTTCAGACACAGATGTCGGTAACCGGGAGAGGTTCGGCAGGGAGGGAGGGGTAGTAGTGGCCGGGGGAGCCGAAGCCGAGGCCCCCAGGGACATATTTGGGGCCGGGGCCGAGGCCCCTGATACCTCCGGATATATCCTCTGCGGGACATAAGGGGGTGGTGGCCTGGTGTCCAATAAATCCTCTATTTCATCTTCAGCATTCGGGCGGGTCACATAGCTCTTATCAACCTTTAATCTAAATTCGCGATTCATGCAATCCAATCCCTTTTCTACTCTTTCTCGGTCATAGGCCATAGCTTTCTGAGTAACATTCTGTCCTGCCTTGGCTCTAGCTACTTTCTCTTCCCTTATTCGCCGTTGCTTGGCCTCCTTCTGCCATGCAATCAGAGCATCAAACATGGCCTGCCTACTTCGCCTAGAAAACAACTGTTCCTGTAGGAACGCAATTTTCTTCTCATCAAACGAACCCGTTTTGGGCCATCGTAATTCCTCATTTCCCTTGGTATACTTATGCCACAGAGTGCAGAACAACAACGGAGAGATCCCATGTTTGACATACATAAAATGGCTAGGACTGCCCTCCGGCGGGGCGGGTTGGCTCTCAGCTAGTCTGGAGTCACTTGTTCGACAGCAGCAGCCAAAACAATTCAATTTACTAAAACAGGACATTTTGGTTAGTTTTCAGACATGTATACACAAACAACAATCAACACGAATCATACACAACATACAATCGGTATCAGAGAACCAAGCCCGTCGACTCTGGTTCACAGTCCAAACACCAAACTGCACGCGGGATTCCGGCCACCCTCCTGGCTCACCACTAAGACCAGCCCCCAACGAGGACTTGCCCCGTTAGGAGTATGCCCTGTGGCTACCCAGTCTAGGTCGCGGGTCCTTCCACGTGCAATCCGTTTATAATCCTTCGGCGCGCCGTTTTACTCAAATCAAATACAACCTGTACGTACTTCGAGTCAAACCACGGTAATGCTAACCCGATCAAGCAAGACACCACCCTCCGGTGCGTGCCTTCAAATCAATGCACCGCTGTCCAGCGCGAGCTTCAAACAAATGCAATCCGTGTTCAAAATCCAAAATGCATCGTTCTCAACGAATGCTCTCAAATCAATCAAATAACACACCGTCTTCAACGCGTGCTTTAACCAATAATGCACCGTTTATAACGTGTGCGTCAAATCAAATCAATACTCACCGGGTGCACCCAGATACGAATGTTCATTCTCCGCTGCCAACTCCTCCCGACCAAATCAGTCCATTTTCTGGGTTAAGCCTGTAGGACCCCGGGGGAAAAAAAACCCTTTCACGGGGTCCCTTCGTGGTCGCCAACTGTTGCGTCCAAATAATTATTCCAAGGGCCACACTTACCACTGGCCCGCAATATTATGCAAAATAAGGAGCAGTTGGCAACGTGGAAGGTTCAAACGTTTATTAGCCACCACAGAACTCTATATAGAGGAGCCTCATTGATCCTCACCCATCAGGTGCGCCGAGGAAGACTGCTGGCTCCTTGACAGTAACACACTTTTATACATTATCAGTACAGCATACAAAACCTTATATGTGGAAAAGTACCAGTTAGTCCTGGCGCCCCTAATGAGCTCATGCCTATTTCTAGTTTCGGTTACACATACAAAGGGTTACTATCTTTACAGAGAAGGTCGAAAGGGTGACTCCCTTCTCGTCCCAGGTCTAGAGGAATTTGCTTGATACTCCCTTTTAGCAGATGTGACCTTGCTTCTCAGCAACTCAGCCTGTCTCCTTATTAAATGCAAGGAAAGGGGGAAGCAGAGGGTGTGCGGAAAAGACCACGTGATTCCCAAGTGAGAGAGAGCCGCAATCCAAGATGGAGGCGGTTCGGTTCTCGGCCCTTTTTGTCGTGCTAAACATAATTGGGGATTTCGGACCATTTAATACACCATAACTAGTCAAACTATCATTAGATATACTGCGCTAATCATATCGTAGTGCCTTGAATACCTCAACTCACTTAATAGAAGTAAAAAATACAGAGTTATACCAGTGTATTCTGACAGAGCACAGACACCTCCAGTGCAGCTTCCTGCAGCTCATCGTAGAGTGTGCCTCGCGGTGTGGTTTCAGAGTGCTATAATATGCGTGACTGATGCATTTTAGTATGGTGATGTGGACACTGTGCTGGGGTGCCACGCCTGCTGGGCAAGTATTCAGCACTGATCAAAACACTCACTCGGCGTGTGCAAAGGAGGCACACATGCACAGCTATTACTACTTCAGGACTGACCCTGAGCGGTCAGCTCTTGTTTATTTAACACCTCCGACGCGACCAGCCAAGGTGGTGCGTGCTGACATCAAGGCATATCATATTGCCTGGGTAGCTCAATACATCCCATCCAACATCAGATGGCAGGAACCACAATCACAGTCTCTCATTGGGGGTCAGATTGGGTCTCAATCCTTATGAGTAGCTTCTCCTACCCAGTGAAGCCATTGACACTCTTGATGTTGTGTGGGTCACATTCCCTCTCTGAGCCCCTTTGTTGGGGGACCCTCCCCAACCTCCAGAGTCCTCCATTGCCGCTTGTGGTGAATGAGCCACTTTTGTGGTCTGACACCCTATGATGACCCTCAACCACCACCATTTTGTATTGACTTAAGTGTGTTATGTCACCTTAGCCTTAATGTAGGATGGGTTTGCATATGCCTGCTTTTCTTCTGTCTTTTAGTGGAATAGTCTTTCCAAGAATAGAAGGTATGGGATGTTGAGGTGCAGTCTTGTGGGTGGTGGTGCACACATGTGCTCAATGTTGTATACTGAGGGATTAAGTGTATAATGTTATTTGGGTTAGGTGAATTCACAGTGGTGCTTGTAAGTTCTGTGGATGAGAATTATAGGTGCGGACTATTGCCTTTGACAGGGCCTCATGTCTGACTCTGCCTTGCTGCTGCGTGCACAGCCGTGCTTGCAAGTTGTTTGGGTTATTCACATTCAAGGTCTTGGTGTAGTGTACTGTGGAAGGCCTTGTGAGAGCTTCGTCAAGACAGAGGCTGGAAGAAGTGCGAATGGAGGAAGAGACTTGAGAGCTCCTTACTGCCATGGAGATGCTTGCTTGGAACTTGGCCAGTTCTGGTAAAATTCCTCTGGCGGTGGGAGGAGGTCTTTCACAAATCTTCTAGTGTGTTTATAGCTGAGGGTTGCAGGCTGAGAAACTGGGAGTTTGGATTCCGAGCGAGGGCAGACGTGTCTATCTCGGATTGAACCCTGGCTTGCTGAGCTCTGATCCCCGGCTGTAATTCCCCCAGTCAGAAGTGGGCAGTGTATGCACCAGGTGATGTATTGAGTTGTGTGGTTCTTTGATCATTGGAGGTGTTTTCTTTGTGGTGTGGGAGGTGCACATCCAGAGTACTCCTCTGCTCTCTATATATGTATATCTTTCTGATCTCTTGCAGGACGTCCAGCGTACCTTATCTTATATCAGTTATTGCTTGTTTATTAATCAGTATTATAGTTTGCTCAGTTATTGATTCGTGCCTTTAGATTATAAGTTTGCTACATATATTTGAATATGTTCAATCATATTATTGATATGTTAGAGTCTGCTATGTTAGGTGCATTTGGCTTACTGTGTGATGCTATTTACTAATAAATACATCCCAGATATACCAATTCGTCTTTTCCTTGTAGCAGGAGGTGTGGACTCTTCTTGGCCAAGTATTCTGTTGTAGAAGGATGGGTGAATTCCCTTCTAGCAGGTAATTGTGTTATAGGAAGTTGGCGCTACTCCTCACAAGTGATGCGCAAATTATTGTTTTCTTGCCTTGCCTTTGGGGGAGTGTTGAAAGTTTGCCCACCTTAGGAAGTGCAAAGGTGTAGTATATTTTCCTCCCAGGTGGGAGTGCAGGGATTGGGTGTGGCTTATTGGTGAGAAGCCACATTCAAAACACCGCTGCACCTTCTGATGTATGGTTGTCAGTCCCTGGTATGTGCTTGTCCTCTTCTTCCTCTCTCTCACATGCAACAGTTGGTCCATATCATGACATGTTTCATGTGGGGACCTCATGCCCTTGCTTGGCAGTTATTTTAGTACCATTTACAATTGTCACTGTCCACGCTCCTCTAGAGTGCGGTGCAGAACTTCCCTCCCAGGTGGCAGTCCTTCACCAGGATTTAGTCCCCCACCTCTACATGCTTTTCCACAGCCTTCCTTGCCTTACTGGGTCTTTTGTGGTTTTCCGGAGCCTTACTTGCATGCCCGATGCTTCCAACGTGGCCAGACCCCAGCCTGGGCTGGCTGAGATGCTGTCCTTTACATGCCTTTGTAACATCAGGAGTATTGGGATGCATTGGGTCTGCAGTGAGGGGTGTTGAAGTTATACACTTAGAAATTGGTGCAAACTCTATTCCATGTCCATGTTTTGGTGTATTGCAATGCAGGAGGGCTTTATTCAAGGTCCTCATAAACCTTTCCACAGTGCCATCTATGCCGAGCTAGAATGGGGCAAAGTCTTTCACCATTTCTACTGCAAAGTCATTAAGCAGAGGATTAGCAGATTAGCACAGTAGCATCCACACAGAGCGGTGCAATGACAACATCTGTTTATTACTCCAGGTACAGTATTACAGCTCTGGATTGGTACAATACCATCCAAGCCAACCTGAAATGAATAAAAGCAATCCCTGACACATGTTTCACTATCATTGACTACCATTACCAAAGACTGCTATGTGGTGAAGTCCTGGAGTACCACAGAGTCAAAATAAAACACTAGATTGGGAAAGCCAGCACAGAGTGGTAGCACACTGAAACATCAACCCGAATGAGACCTCTTCTTCTGAAGAGCTTCTTGGATGGTCCAGTGCTAAAGTGCTGATGAGACAGCTGACGTAATATTCAGCATCTGCTTCCAGGGACCCATTACAGATAAGCCCACATCCAAGAACCAATGTTAAGCGTTTGTATGACTGGTAGACCTAAATCAAACAAAGACCAGACTCAGGAACTGGGCTGAACATCCTGGGTCCACATATATGCAGATTGTGGAGTCCATAGTAGGGCTACCGGGTGGTGACGATGTAGCACCTGTGGGCTGTGCAAGTGAAAGCTCAATAAAATTCTTGAGGCCAAAGCAACCTCCAGGTTGGTCCACAAGCAGACAGTGACTCTCTGATGGCGGATGTTGATCTTTTAAGGGATGCAAGAGGAAACTTCCAGAGTGCATGAAGGACAATAAAATTGTGCAGAGTGGACTTCCACCTATCAATGAAACGCTACAAACACAAATATCGGATCTAATCGAACTTATGAGATTTTTAGAATGTAGGGCAGAAGATTCAGAAGGGTTGGACAGGTAAAGCAACATAGTTGTATTGGGCCTACCTGAAAGCATCAGCAATGTGACTGGAGTACTGCCTCTGTCAAGCATTCCACTCCAAGCCAATTACGTTTCTAGAGAGTCAAGAGACCCCACAGGTTCCCTGTTGAATTGACGCTACCAGGGGGCCTACTGGGGCCAAAGGTTACCCAAATATTGAACTTTAGAGACACGGACATGATCTCAAGAAAGGCCAGGAAAGCAATACACTACACAGTGGAAAATAGCTTATAATTTTCCCAGATTATACTGCAGCGGAGCAACAACAGACAGCCTCTTTCCTAACGGTCAAATACAGACTGCATGACATGGGTGAGAGGTATATGCTAAATAAGCTTCTTCATAGATCCAATAGGAGCCTGGAGAGAAATGCACAATGGTGACCAGGGGCCTCCTTTCATAATGGGCCTCAACAGTTTAAGAGCAGATGACGCCGGAAACACAGACCCAATCAGCTGCAAGCAAAAGTACATAAAGAAAAGAGCGCTGCAATACCTGCTGTCACTGGCAGCTGAAAGTTCCCACTGGCACTAAAACAGACAGCACTGATGGACACTTGATCTCGGTGTAATCAACAGTAAGAGATACAGACGTGCCAGATGTAACACCCAGAAATGCTGATGATTTACTTTGATAATCTTAGTATGTCACTCGGAATAGCGATAACTAATGTCCTGTGCTCTGAAGTGATGAGATCAGCCTACAGTGAATGTAATGTATACTTGAAATGACTCACAGAGCAGCCGGCTAGGGGATCTTCCCCATTTGTACTACGCCAACATCCCTAACTATATTGGGCTCTCAGAACATTCGATGGAGGCTGAGAGATCATTTTGAAATCTGTTATTTGTTGTTGGTTTGGACCATTATCTAACCAACCGTTATTTGGGAACGTTCTAAAGTAGGTTTTAGAAATTAGATTTCTGATTGAGGAGAGTGAAAACCCTTCTCAAGCAACAACCACAATCTTTGTCAGGTTGAAACACAAAAGCCATCCAACTAACGTGTGTAGGAAAGTAGGATCTGCTTTTATGTATGATTACCCCCACTTTGTACCTGGTGTTATACTGTTTCTGACTAGTCTGCTAATCAGGACCACAGCCTCTGTGCTTTCTCCCCTAAATTGGATATGGCGTGTACTCAGGCACACCCCAGATTGGCCACTGGTGCCCCCCTATAAGTCCCTAGTATATGGTGCCAAGGTACTCAGGGCATAGGTACACCAGGGGTCTCTTATGGGCTGAAGCATATATTATGCCACCCAAGGGAGACCACTCAAATTGTGACTACAGGCCTTCCATTGCAGCCTGTGTAAGCTGTGTAAGCTGGTGCTAGCACACTTACGACAGATATGTTTCCTTATATCTGAGGTCACTGCACTTAAAATCTATAAGTCACCCCTAAGGCAGGCCTTTCAGTCCTGAAGGCAGGGTGCTCAGTTCTAAGTGTGAGGGTGCCCCTACATGAGTGGGACACCCTTACAACCATCGGAGTCCATTCTTCCAGTTTGTAAGTGCATCAGCCATTACGATATATAGAGTGGCGATGCATCATTATGCGATGACCATCTCTAAACTGGCTGGAACAAACCCTGTCATGTTTGGTATGAAACATTTTGGAATCATGTGAGGCCCTCAGTGCTCCCGCTACCAGTCTTCCAGAACCAGACAGCAGGCTAGGGCTGCTGCCAACCAGAGACATGTTTCTACCCTCCTGCTGCTGAGCCAAGCTCGAGCATGGGAAGGCAGAACAAAAGATATCCTGTCACAGTGCGGTGCGACCAACTCCCAGACAGGGTTTAGTGTATTGGGGTATGGTGGGGGCAATTGCCAGCGCCACTGAGACTGCTTGAAGGACACACTTGGTGCCCTCCTTGCATCACCAGTTCAGGGAGCAATTGGTTCCCGCTCTGGCGGGAAACTGGACAAAGGACATGGGAGTATCCTTCTCACTGTCCAGCTCCTCCTCTGGGAGAGACTCCTGAATTGTGCCAACCCTTTCCCTAGGGTACTTAAGGGTTTACCTGGGAGTAGGTCCCTAGTTTTGTCACAGGACAAGATTCAGCCCAGATGCCACTTCATCTTCGACCGTCTGGGCACTCTGGACTTTGCTGGACTTTGCTGTAGGCACCGGGACTGCAACTGGGAAGACTCCTGCTGCTCCTGGTCTCGTAGTCCTGCTAGGCAGCTGCAACATCTGTGCCTGTGCTCCATACCGGATCTCACAAGGCCGGTGGACATCCAAGACACCTGAATGAATCTCCCTTGAAGTGAAGGAGTCACTTCCATGAATCTTCAGGCACCGCAACACAGCTGACCGGTCTGCTGATCGTGGGCTCCCAGAGACTCCGAAAGGCTCAGTAACACAGGTAGGGGTTCTGCAACTCCCTCAAGGCCTGTAATGACTTCTCATCGAGTTTGAGGCCAGTATCCCTGCTGCAACAGAACCCCTGTGCACCGCCCCAACTTGCTGTTGCCAAGGCTTGTTGACTCTTCTTCAGAGATCTTCGGGCTCCAAGAAGCTCCAACCTCAAGCATCTACTGAAGCCAAGATCGTCATCCTCAACGCATCCTTTGCACCGTGGGCCTGCATCATTGGTGAGCAGCTCAATGTCCTCTTGCGACTCCTGTGCCTTAGGCCTGTGGGTCCTCTTGAGGGGTCTTCTTTGACTCCAGTGGGCTTCCCTGATTGATCGGGCCTACTCTGACTCCCCTGCTCGTGGTAAGTCACTTGGACCTTGCTGGTCCTGACACTGCACCTTTTTTGCTTGTCACTTTGTTTGCAGTTGTCAAGGCTTGTTGTTGCTCCCGACTGTACCGACCCCTAAGCTCTCGACATTCGACGTGGGACAGCACGTGAACGTCTTCTGGTCTTCGACAGTGTTGCCTGGTCCACACAGCTGCAGCTCCAAGCTCATCGTCAACTCCTCTGCATCACCCGACATCGGTGGGCATTCGTCTTCTGTGCATCCTGGTCACTCCTGAGTGGCTTAGACTCTGTCCCCATCTGCTTGCAGGTACTTCTCATCTTGAATCCACTTTTGGGTTCCACCGAGCACTTTCGCCTTCTTCACCAGCGGCATCTTCCTGAGGTCCTCAATTTAGTTGAACGGCGGTTTCAGAGGCAACTTCGCGGCTACCCGGCTTCCCTGGTGTAGGTATCCTGGTTCCTAGGGTATCCACGGGTGGGGTTGCTCTCCAACCTTCTGTCTTCCACGGGGTTTCTTCAGGGTCTACTAGGAAGGGTCCTTCTTCTTTAAACTTGCAAACTCGACTTACCCATTGACTTGAATTGAGCACGCAGTCGTGTTTCCACTCTGCACACGGAATCCGTGGGGTTCCTGGGTACTTACCTCGGGTGGTTCCTTGGGTCCCCTGCACTTGTATGTCTTCTGGGTTCAGTCTTGACTTGATTCGTGGTTCGCATCTCACTATTTTAGTATATGGTTTGGTCTCCCCCTGGCGACCACTGTGCATTTGGGCAACTTACCAGTTCTATTTGCAAAGTATTGTGCGCATTGTTTTAATATCTCCTAGTAGGAGATATCGTTATGTGTTAGTGAGTGTCTTGTAATAAATACATATTTTTATAAATAAACTGTGTGGATCTTTTTCACTTAACCTATACAAATAAGATTAACTTCTGGTAAAACAAGCTGCTTTACATTCCTTCTGGACTAAGCCTGGAGGCTGCTGTCCACAGCTACCACTTGGAGAGCTTTCTAAGGTTGTCTGGACCACTAAAATCAGTATAAGAGTTGTCTGGATTACTGCAGGGTGCTACACTTACATAAGTGAGCACCATATACTAAGACATCCTCATATAATGTGCTTAACTCTCTGGTAGCTAGGCACAAAAGCATCCAGGCTTAACTTAGGGGCAATGTGTACAGTATATATGCAGCATATGATCAGTAATAAAGTAAAAACACAACACAAGAAAAATACCACACTAGTTTAGAAAATGTTATATTTAATAACAAATTTGAGGCCAAAACAACACAAATCAGTAGAACTAGAGTTAAAAAAAAGTTTTTAGTGAAAAATAGCACTTAAAAGATCAAAGTGGTAATCAATGGCATTTAGTCCTGTGAGACCGGGGCAAATTGAAATTTTGAGTGCATTATCGGTGCAAGAAGTAAAATTTGGCCTAGTTTTGGATTACCTTTAAACATAAAAAATGTTTTGAAGAAAAATTACTGAGAAAGTATAGTTTAGTGGGGGAAGTCAGGCGAGGGTGTCCTAAGTCCTGATCGCCTCCCTGTTCTCAAGGCACTTTATGGCTAAAATCTTACTAGCCCCAAGTGTTCTATTTTGGCTATTTGGGCATGTTTGGCACCACTTGCAAGAGATCAGGACAGGGTGGGCACCACCTGGAAGGTAAGACTCATTTCAGGATGTGTCTTTGGGGGGTGAGCCTTTTCAGGGGCGCACCGGTGCAGGGGTTCGCCCTTTTGCGCACTGGTCCTTTAGATTGACAAAGTAGAGATTGGCACGGAAGCTGTAATATTAAAGAGATAGTTTATTAAGACTCATGGGTGGAACCACATCAATACATAAGCCTCAGGCAAGGTATGAGGCAGCACATGGAGTACAGAAGCCATGGTGCTTATATACACCTTTTACTGCAGAGTAAAAATGGAGGTTCAAAAAGAGGTGGTACAAGTGTGCACACAAATAGGCTTTTACATACAAGGGTATATGGGAATCACTTAGTCAACAGAGTGGGAGGAGTTACAATATTGCTGACATTAGTTAAAATAGCCTGACAGTAAAGTGTGTAACAGGTGCATCCCAGCAACTAAGGCCTCTCTGAGCATGCGCACTGCTCAGGCTCAGTGCTGCAGGAGCTAAATATAGATGATGACTCAGTCGTAATAGAGAAGCAGGCAACAGCGAAGATGGGGAAGCACATGGCAAACACATGGCTAACTAAAATGGATGCCACAAACAAAATGGCTGCAGCTCATGCTAACAGTGATCTCTGCCAAGATTCCGCAGACGACCCTTTTAGCATCAGCTGAAGATATTTATGATCTAGATGGAAGAAACAAAACATCTTGTATGTCAATCAACATCATTTTATTAACTTCTTGGTCTAATACATATTGGGCGTCTTACATTCTACAAGCAGTGACACAAAGGGAAAAAAGTATTGGACCACATTGTAGACATAAGCAACATAATAGTAGGATCGCAAAGAATATACATAAGATTGTCAACAGTTTCCAGCCCCAGGTAACAAATAGTGTCCATAGCCAACTGGTTAAAGTCCATGTTCCGGTATCAGGGTGAATTTCAGCAGCAATTTTATGCAGTTTAGAGATTGCATCAAAAACTGAAGGGGCATGATCAGGGATGTAAACACACCAACTGCTCCCGATGATGCAACATGCACCACCTCGATCAGCCAACACAACATCAAGGACCATTCTATTTTGGAGCGCAACAATCCACGCAAATTGCAGTTCTTCTGTGATGTTTCCAAGTGCCATAGCTGTCTGGTTGGTCACAGCCTCAACATATTGCTGCAGTGCAGTGTCAGTCTGATCCACCTCATCATGATTTATTGTCCTCTTACATCTGTTCTTAGAAATGTCATTAAACAGTTTATAGTCTTTATGGTAGGATGCAGGAGCCAAAAACACAGGTGGCAATAAAAAGGACACATAGCAAGTTCCTGACCATCCAATGGGTAGATGGTAGTAGCATTTATTTCCGCAGATGAAGTAAGTATTGTGTGAGGACATAAAACTACTGTTGTTAACCCCGGTAATGTTCAGTACCAGGGTACAGTCGCTCCTCCCCACAGGAATTCTTCCAACGCTGTTCACACACAAGTCTGCTCTAGTAACAGCTATAACAGGAGGTCCATTACCCTTAGATGTTCAGGTGTTTGGGAAAACATAGTGCTTAGAAGAGTTTCGTCGGTGATACTCCCCCATTTCCCATATAGTTCCTTTAGCCTGTGGATCTCCATCCTCATCAGGATAGCACACTTTATTAAGATAAAAAATTCAGTCTCCCTACACCAACATCAGTAATATTAGCAACCTCAGAAGCCCACAGCAATGCGAACCAGGCTTGACAAGAACCATTGTGTGAGAATGGGAGAGGAATAAAAGGTGTTCCTCCCTTTTTCTGATGAGCTGGCATCATTCCACACACCCAACAGTTGGTGATATTCGTAGCATTATGGGTGTGGTGCAACATCTGAATGAACGTATTATTGAGATAGGACATTCTATGCTGCTGCTGATGACAGGGAAGGGAGAAATAATGGTGCTCAATGGGGGCTGGAGTAGTGGCATTCAACGTTTATTGAACAGGAGCCACTTCCTCTACAATCCAAGCTATTACTGCCATAATAATCCCGATGAAAGTAAACCCAGCAATGAACATAGTATTCTTGTCGCAGATTCTCGCAGCAGTCGATGTCTTTTCCATAGGCATGTTTATCTTGACGTTGAAATAACAAAGCAGATGGAGCTCTAAATTCCTGGGCAGCCATTGGTTTCTTCACTGAGAGCTGAGACGGGTGTCATTAAGAAAAAGATCCCCCCCCTCCCTCACCAGCTCAGTCTTTAACTAACCCAGGACGGTTGCTCAACCAGTCTTTTTCAACAGTGCAGTTTCTCTCCGGGATTGCAGCTGATATCGAGAGGCACCAGGGAACGTGCGGTCCGGAAAGACTTCCTCAGGTCCTTCAGGTGATATGGCTTGGCCTCTCTCTGTGTCCAGGATGTCTCGATGAGCGGTGAGTGCAGCGGGCTCCACCAGGGCAGACGGCACTTTCTTGCAGTGCGTGGAGTGGATCCAGTTCTTCCGATTGGTCACTCGAACTGCAGTTCTGGTCGCCAGGAGCACCTGCTCAGGGGCGCGCCACCTCGGTTCCAGGCTATTCGACCTCTGGAAGACTTTCACCATAACCTGATCTCCAGGCCGTAGATCATGGCCCTCACCCCCCACCCTTCGACCTGTCAGGAAGAGCTTCTCGAACCTGTTGATGAATAGAAAGCAAGCTGTCAGTCAACTGAGATAGATAGTCACTCATCAAGGCACAAGGTACATCATGCATAGGGCGTGGCTTAGGAATCCCCCAAATGTTCATGGGCCTTCCAAATACCACCTCATACGGTGTGAGGCCAGAACGTGTATGTGGCACTGATCTAATGGAAAGCAGGGCAAGGGGTAGTGCATCAGGCCAATTCAGAAATGTAGAAGCCTGGATTTTAGACAACTTAAGCTTGAGAGTAGAATTGTATCGTTCTACTAGCCCTGCTGATTGAGGGTGAAAAGCAGCATGGAACTTCTGCTTAGTTCCCAATCCTTTCAAGACATACTCAACCACTTGCCCAATGAAATTTGGTCAGTTGTCACTCCACAGGACTCGACAAATGCCGAATCGAGGGAAGAACTCCTTTAGAAGCACCTTTGCTGTAGTACGAGTTATATTATCTTTCGTAGCGTATGCCTCAATCCATTTACTAAAGGCACATACCACTACTAGAACATACTTCAGGTTATTACAGCGTTCTAGATGGATGTAATTTATTTGGTGAACCTCAAAAGGTGCCGTTGGTGTGGCAAACCCTCCTGTTGGAGTTCGTGTTCCCTTTCCAGGATTATACTGGAGACAAATCAGACAAGTCTGGACTATCTTTTTAGCTGTGCCGGTAATTTCCGGATGATCCCACACTTGCATAAGTAGCTTCCCTATTGAGGATGCTCCAACATGTGCCGGCCCATGTGCCATGTGAATCATAGGGTGTAAATAGGCCGTGGGCAGTCTCCATTTGTTCATGTCTTTATTTCTCCAACAGCCCTCATCAGCCAATGTTCCCTCCTTAGACCATTGGTCTAATTCTTCAGCAGAGGCAGATCGCTGCGTGTCCAGCACTTCTTGCCTGGCATCATGCCAACGTTCAGCCTGGGACTTCACCACGTACATAGATATGGTGCTTTGCTGCATTGCAGTCTCACAGGCTGTGTGATCTGCGAAGGAATTGCCCTGTCCTATTTTATCAGTCACTTTCTTGTGTGCACTGCATTTAACAATTGCTATTTTCTTAGGATATGTCAGGGCAGTAAGGAGATTATTCACTAATTCTCCATGCACTATTTGTGTCCCATGTGATGTAAGAAATCCTCTTTCCTTCCAGAGTAGGCCAAAATCATGAGCCAAAGGCATATCGGCTATCAGTGTAGATGTTAACAGACAAGTCAGTGCTAAGCTCACACGCCCTCGTCAGTGCTATTAACTCAGCTGCCTGAGCTGACTTCTGTGGAATGCGAGCTGTCTCAACTACCGTCTGAAGTGTTTTGATTGTATATGCAGCACATATCATGCCATCTGGTAGTTTCAAACAGAATCCATCAACCCATAAATCCCCATCAACATTTGAAAGGGGCGTATATTGCAGGTCAACACGACCCTTTGTCTGTTCCTCAGTAAGGAATATACAGTCATGAGACTCCTGCGACTGGGACTGAGTAGCTGGGAATAGCAATAAGGTAGCCGGATTAAGAGTTGAACATCTTTTCAAGGTGATATGAGGGCCCAAAAGTGTCAATTTACATCCTGTCAAACGAGCACTAGTTAAGTGACAAGACTATCCCCTCACTCTGATGTATGGACACAGCTGCCGCTGAGCAAAGACAGCCAGGCAACGCACGAGCGACTGGATCGAGGACAGCTGAAAAATATGCACAAGGACGCTGTTTTTCACCGTGTGTCTGAGTTAAAACTGAAAGAGCGCAACCATCCCTCTCGTGTACATAGAGTGTGAAGGCCTTAGTGTAGTCTGGAGTGCCTAATACTGGTGCAGAACATAGAGCTTGACACAACTGTTGGAAAGCATTCTGGCATTCAGTAATCCATGGGAGGGGCATTGGAGTGTCTTTAGTCAAAAAGCCCAACAAGGGTTTATCAATATGTGAAAAGCTAGGGATCCACTGCCTACAGAAAGAAATAAGGCCAATCAATGCACAAACCTCTTTCTGAGTATGGGGCACAGGCGTGTCTAAAATAGCTTGAATGTGGTCTGGTGTGAGTGCACGTCCCTCCTTAGACAGGAGGTGACCTAAATAGATAACCTGCTGTCTACAATATTGCAATTTCTTCCTAGAAACCTTGTGATGGTGAGATGCAAGAAAGGAACGCAATGACAGTGTTCCTTCTTCACACTGTTCAGGGGTATCTGCAGCCAACAAGATGTCATCGACATCTTATATGAGAGCCACCCCTTTTGGTACAGGGAAAGAATCAAGCTGACTTTTCAATGCTTGGCTATAAATGCTAGGACTCTCTGTATACCCCTGTGGAGCTCTGCAAAATCTAAATGATCGATTATTCAAAGTGAAGCCGAACAAATAACCGCTGTCAGGATGAATAGGTATCGAGAAGAAAGCGTTCTTCAAATCAATTCCACTGAATGTAGTGGCAGTCGGCGGAACCATAGTAAGAGATGTCGTGATGTCAGAGACTACTGGATATTGGGGCACTACAATCTTGTTAACCTCTCGCAAGTCAATAATAAACCTGTATATTTTAGCATCAGTGTCTTTTTTCAAAATGGGAAGGATAGGACTATTGCAGATGTTGTAAGGGACTTCTTCCACAACCCCTACTCCAATCAGATCTTGAACAATACGTATTAGTGCCTCTTCACCTTCTCGAGATATTTTATATTGAGGGAGTCGTGGTAATGAAGCACCTTCCTTTACTTGAATGTGAACTGGTGGGATAACCATTTGTCCCACATCACTATCTGACGAAGCCCACAAGGTACCAGGTAGTGAAGCCAAAGCAGTATCTTCTCTAAGAAGACGACCTCTCAGCCATAGGATAGTTGTCATTTAAAATAATATGCACACCTTCTGGGCAACAGCGTATCGTAGCACAAAAGTGTTTGAGCATATCGAGACCAACAATATTATCCGGTGTGTTAGGCGAAAGCAAGAATGGACATGCAGCAGTGAATTTATCAACATGAAATGCAAGTGGCTGTGACAGTGGGCTAAGGGAAGGTGTCCCATCGAATCCTATTGATGTTATTGTTAAGCCAGACAGGGGAGCCCTAGGAACCAATTGTTTAGACAGGGCACTAGGAGTAGCTCCTGTGTCAACCAAAAATCGATCAGTAGAACCCAAAATGTTTGCATTAACATAGGAACCCTTCTGATCTACTGGGACTTCAACTGGTTCCTTACCCTATCCTAGGCATTCCTATGCATAACTAGAATCCTTCAAATCATCGGTCGAATAATCAGACATTTGATATTGATTACGCCTGTCAAAAGTATTGGAAGAATTTTTAGTCTGTTCTACTGCCTCAAACCTAGTACGATTATCCATACCTCTCCTATTTCCTGAGTTCCCTGGGCGGCTTCTCATTTTTCCTCTACCACGCTGATACTGCTGACCTCGCAAAAGTGGGCACTCAGAGCGCCAGTGCCCTATCTCCTTACAATAAGCACACTGATCAGAAAACAAAGTAACTTAAGGGAAAGAGGGTGCACTAGGTCGATACATTGCATGTCCACCTCCACCACCACCTCTATAAGATGGACCATAAACCTGAGCTAACATCACCTTTGTTTTTAAATCCTTAGCTTTATTATCCTCCTTGCCTTTATCTTCCAATTCCTGACGTTCATAATACTGAGCCATAGTCAAAAGGGAAACTGGGGAAGATGGAGTCCATGAACTCTCGCTGGCCGTCAGGCGACTAGCTATTCCTGGCAACATGTTCGCGACAAATTTGTCAACGAACAGATGCTTGTCCGTGTCATCTGTCAATGACTGCCCACTAAAGTCATGGAATGTCTCCTCAAAACGTGTATAGAAATCAGAAACTGACTCATCCACTTTTTGCTTGCAGGATGCTAACATAGTCCAATATATCTTTTTAGGAGGTATAAGGGTTTTCAACTTAATTATGATAGCCTTTGGGAGGTCTAATATCTCTTGTTGTGGTTTCTGCACGGGTGGCCTTTCTGCATCTTTTCTCTCTATTTCTGTCCAAATATCTCCAAAAGTTGTCTGATCATCTATTTTCCGAATCAATCTCCACATATGAGGGGGTAAGATAAGCCCAACAATGATGTCAATATCAGGCAATGTCATAGTGCAAGAACTAATAGCCCCTTCAACTTCCTCATAAAAAGCAGCCGGATTTTTCCGCGGGTCAGACAAAGCAGTTTTAAGCACCATGACATCCGCTCTACTCCAAGGATTATAAACCCAATTATAAACAAAATTTCCCTTCGCATCAGTGGAATCTTTATTGTCACTTGTTCCCGCACCCCTAGGAGGGACATATAAAGGTGCAGCTTCATGCATTGGTTTCCCATGAACTACAATAGCCTTATCTGTCCCTGGAACTTCCTCCTGCGGCACGGGGGCCTGAGCTGTTTGTTCAGCTGCAGCAGCTGCCTTTTTCTCCTCTCGCAAACGGAACGCTTCAATTTATAGTTTAACCACGCGTCTAATTAAATCGGCCACCTGAGAAGGGAGAAAAAGACCGTCACTCAATTGTTTATGATTAGTTTATATATCAACGGGCTCTAAGTCTGTGGAATGTTTTCTAAAATTTGCAATTACTTCTCCAGTAAACGACTCTGTAAAATATAACTGCTCTGACTCCGGCCATTGCTGAACATTTGCTATAATGTCTGGAGCAGAGGCATCACCACGAGCTGCTTTACGAGCAGCAGATCTGAGAGAGGCCGCACGGTCCGCGGTCAAAATTGAACGAGTATGTCGTTTAGGGTCTAACTCTGTCCCTTTCTGATCTGGGGAAGATTTATCATCATCAGAATCAACCTCTGGGGCAGAGGGAAAAGTATATGGTGGCAGAGATCGATCTAATGGAATTTAATCATCCTGAGGTTGAATAAGTAGAGGATAAAGGAGGCGCCAGACAGGGTATTGGCCATATACCTGTAGACGGCGATCCCTATCCTCTTTCTCCTTTATTTCCTTTATTTCTTTATTTTTCATCTCTAGCGCTTACGCATAAATCTTTCTGCGCTGTTCTTTTTCTGCCAGTGCTTGTTCTCTCTTCACTCTCCCATGTGCTTCTTTCTCCCACATTCGTACACAGTCAAACATATCTTGTCTACTTTTGCGCTTAAACACACACTGTTCCACATACTGATTTTTTTCTAATTTTGAATGACCCATGAATTGGCCCTCGTAAATCAGGATCCTTCCTAGTATATTTATTCCATAGTGCACTATACATTATGGAAGAAATAACATTTGTAATGTACATATGCCTTTTTGGTGTTCCCTCAGGGGGAGCCGGCTGATTTCATTCCAAATCCATATTGGTACCTCCAAGAAAGCAACACATCCTTCGGTGCGTGCTTGAAACAGGTATGTCAAAAATATTATAGTATATATAATATTATAACAAAGTAGTACTTAACGCAAATATTGTACCGTTCAAGAATTAAAAAATTTGAGAAAAATCTCCACATTGCCTGCCTATATAAATTGCAATTTATATATTAACCCAAACCAAACCAGAATCTTGGCCAAGCAAATCAAAAAGTGTCGCATCTAATGACCTTACCAAACAAAAGTCTCCAGCCTCCAACTGCCAAGCTCTGAATCGACCTAATGGTCACTGTAAGACGAACGCCAAAATGGATCTCAGTCGGAGACCGGCACCACCTGGAGGGTCAAATCGGGAAAATTGGGAAAATCGGAAAAGCACTTCGGCCTGCAAAGACCAGGGACTCCTCATGCAGTGTACATCCTTAGCGAGATTCCAAACCCACATCAAGACCACTCTGTCGGGCATCCAAGTCGCCGATGAGCCCCACGTAACGGGCATCAATTTGTGGGGGTGAGCCTTTTCAGTGACCAACCAGTGCAGGGGTTCACCCTTTTGCGTACTGGTCCTTTAGACTGACAAAGTAGAGATTGGCACGGAAGCTGTAATATTAAAGAGATAGTTTATTAGAACTCATGAATGTAACCACATCGATACATAACCCTCAGGCAAAGTATGAGGCAGCACATGGAGTACAGAAACCATGGTGCTTATATACACCTTTTACTGCAGAGTAAGCATGGAGGTTCAAAAAGAGGCGGCACAAGTGTGCACACAAATAGGCTTTTACATACAAGGGTATAAGTGATTCCCTTAGTCAACAGAGTGGGAGGAGTTACAATATTGCTGACATTAGTTAAAATAGACTGACAGTAAAGTGTGTAACAGGTGCATCCCAGCAACTAAGGTCTCTCTGAGCATGCGCACTGCTCAGGCTCAGTGCTGCAGGAGCTAAATATAGATGATGACTCAGGCGTAATAGAGAAGCAGGCAACAGCGTAGATGGGGAAGCACATGGCAAACACATGGCTAACTAAAATGGATGCCACAAACAAAATGGCTTCAGTTCATGCTAACAGTGATCTCTGCCACGTTTCCACATGTCTAGGTGCAAAATATTAGTTTTTGAGCTTTTTATGTCCCTTTAGCTCAGAACAAGATGCCAGCCAACTGGCACTTGGAGTCTCTCCGGTAGTCCGGGACCCAGCAGCAAGGCAGTTCTCAAGCAGCAGGGCAGTCCTCTGAGAGTTCAACGCACGCTACAAGCAGCAGGGTAGTCCTTGGCAAGCAGCAGGGCTGTCTTCGAAAGAACAGGCAGGTATTATTAGTGTCCTCTGTGGGTCCAGGAGTAAACGGAAGAGTAGGTCCAAGGCTCTATTTATATACCTGGTGCCAGCTTTGAAGTTTAAGAAACTTCTGGAGTTTGCCCCCTACAGTTTGTTCTGGAATTGCCCTCCTCCTTTTCCAGCCAAGTGGTCTGGGTTGACAAAGGGCTAGTGTGAAGTTCTTTGTAAGTGTGCTGAAGCAGCTCCCTTGTAATGTAAGTGGAGCAGGGAACAGCTCCACTCTACACATCCCAGCAGGATGGCTCAACCCCCTAACTTCTGGTCCCCCTTTATCTCACTGTCTGAGAGGAATTCACAAAAGCCAACTGCCACTCTAATCACAGTCATGTGACCCAGAGCACAGGCTGCAGGCACCAAACAGCTAGGACAAGAAAGTGCTATCTTTCTAAAAGCGGCATTTTCAGCATTGAGATCTAAAATCTGACTTTACCATCAAAGTATATTTTAAATTACAGTTCTTTAGAAACCAAGCATAACATTTCGATCAGTTCCTAAAAAAAGTTATCACTTATGTTAGAACCTCTTTCAGAGTGCCACAATCAATCATCAATCTATCCATCAGCTACGTACTGGATCCTACATGGACACATGTATGCACTATATTGGTAAGCCACGATCATTTGCCCCTCAAAGTCCTATTTCCTTTCATTAAAATACATCATTAAGGTTATCTCCTTTTCTTGTTTAGTCCCCAGAAATACAGTCCTGAAGAGACCCGGTATTTATAGTGGGTCGAAACGCCGTCGACAATATATAAAAGAGACAGCTCTGACCTAATTATTGTAGATTGTATTAAGTCTGTCCTTGTATAATTTTCCAATAACCGTTTTAGCTTTTTGTAATTTGTCACATAAATTCACTATAATAGGTTATGGTTCTTTCACTTGGGGTCACAAAATCACTGTAAATGTTAAGAATAAATGTATATATTTTTCTGTATATATAATTTTTGATACTAAGTTTGCGTTACAGGCGACAATTGAAGAATAAAAATACCAACTTCGGCTGAAGTTAGGTATAATTCTAAAGGAAAAAGGTTATGTGTGGGCTTATTATAAATGTTATGCATACATGATTAACACTGCATAAGGTCATAATTGAAATATATGAGTGTGATTAATTCTGAGCGACAATTTAAATAGCAGATTATACATCTTTTAGAAATGAGTTCCTTGTGAACATTGTTGTGTACTAAGTGCTGATTAGGGCCTGCCTAAGGGGTACCTTATTGTTATGCCTCGCAAAGGGTTATTTTGCCAAGTTGAATTGGCAGTTTAAAACAACACATAGGCTACAATGACGAGCCCGAGACATGTTTGAAAGGTGGGTAGCACAATAAGTGCTGCTTGCCCAACAATAGGATTTAATTTATAGGCCTGGATACATGTTATGCCACTCTACTAGGGATTTACAATTAAATTAAATGTGCCAGTCGTGTGTAGGCCAATGGTACTTTGTTTTAAGGAGTGAGCACAAGCACTTTGGCACTGGCTATCAGATTGTACAAAGTCCGAAAGCCAGCAAAAATAAATTAGAGCAAAACAGGAGGAGAGAAGGCAAAACGTTTTGGGAAAAGACCACCCTAAGGCTGGCCAATCTAACGTTTAGAATTTGACAAATTGAATATTTGTTCTCCATCTCATGCTGCAACACATGGTTGTTGGTAATTAAGGTCATCTTTGGTGCATCAGTGGTAGGGAGCTGTTTCCATCCTGTCACCTGTTCTGAATATAGTGATGGCCCCTGCCTTACAGGAGTGTTAGTTTCTAATGTGTTCACAACTTCAAAAGCAAACGCCATGAATCCAAAGAGTATCTCATATCTCTGTTATTTTCTTTTTTCAGAAATACTCGGCCAAGATCGCTTCTTCAGGGCCATAAGTCTATTATTTCCTTCTGTCTTAGGTCAGCAGTCTCTACTCTGAGACTTCAATGTTCTGCACAGGAGGACTCTATGTTTAGGGACACTATGAGTGAAGAGGTTTGCCACTATTTCATGGAGAACATCGGTACATCCTCTGATAGGTTGTTAGATTGGTAGATGGCAATCAGGGGAACATCATAAGGGCGGCCTAGAGAGACAGGAAAAAACTAGAGAGGCAAATGACTACGCTAGACCACTGCCCCGGGAAATGGGAACAGGTTCTCTGATGAGACTTGGATGTTAAAAAAGAGCTACTTTTACACAGGAAGAATCACGCCGCCACCTTAATGGAAATATTAAAGAGGGAAAGAATACTCATTGAATTGGCATAGCAAGCAGGATAAATCCAAGGGGCTACTGGCCTGATTGACAAAACCGAAACCCAGCGGGAGACAAAGCACTAGAATACAGTATACAGAGAGGCAGGTGAAACAAACCAAAAGGGTATTAGTCAAATTTTCTTCAGTTATTTCTTGAGTTGGCTTAAGGAAAATACTGAGGTTTCTGGCTTGGCTCTAGAAAACTTTGTAGCATGTCCAGAATGGGGTCCTTAACTCCCAACTGTAAAGAAGAAGCTCTAGAGGCTGTATTATGTCCATAGGGTTAGAAAAGTGATAATTAGTTGCCCGGTGGCAAAACACCTGTATCCAATAGACTATCAGCAGATATTTACCTGACATATATGAAGAAGCTAGCCCTGGTGCAAGCATAGGTAAACACTACTGCTTCCTGGCTTACCAAGAAAAGTTATGATTCTGTCATTGCCAAAACCTGGACATGACCCCTTGCACCATAATAAGGCGGGTAGTACTCATAACTGATCTAGAAAAAGATTTTGGCACAATAGGATTCCGAACTAACTTCGCAGTCAGGAGAATACTAGTCCATAGTCCTAACATCATGCAATGGGTCGCTCTCTCATATTTTCTCAACCACTCGCATGCTTTAAGAGAGGGTGAACGGTGTGAGAGTCATACAAGATAGAGAGGTGGACTCACCGTTTATGGTTTCTCAGCCTTAACGTTTGCTATGGCGATGGTGGGCATGGCTAATGAAATAAGGTGTGATAAGAAAGACATAGGAATCCACATATCTCATACAGCACACTACACATATTATATCTCTATGCTCAGATGGTATACTGCTTTATATTGGGAGTGTTACATCAGATTTGCTATCAATGTTAGCAGTAGTACAGACCTTCGGTAAGTTGCCAGGATTAAGATCCAAGTAGATGAAGGTTTGCATGTTTCCTGTTCAAACCAATCCCATTGGACCTGACCGGCACATTGGCTAATGGGGACTTTAATGGGAATCTGACTTGTGCCACTATCTGGGGGCTCAGTTATGCCGGGATGAGGCAGACATTCTTGAGAGCAATATAGTTAGGGCAGTGCCATCTCTGAAGGGTAGTATCCAGCTCTGGAGCTTTCTTCCCTTATCAGTCATGGGCAGTATGTTGTTTTCTCAAAAGAAAAGGGAAGATGAGAGAAATATCACAGAGGGGCTTGTTGTCCTATTTGTGTATCTTCAAAACAAGAGAGCCTGTCCGTACTCTGTGCGCTAACCCCCCACAAACTCTAGGTTTTATTACATAACCCTCAACCACCAGGGTTGCCCCTTGGTGGCATGCTTCATCATAGGCTTCCTCACATTCTGCTGCAGAATGGGGCATGCTAGGACCTGCAAGATATGCAGGAACACTAATTAGTGTGCTCTAAATGATGAAAAGAATAGGAGTGGGAGAAGTATTGTGAGCGATTTAAAAATATGTACCTGGTAGGTAAGTAAAACTTTAATCCGTCCTCCTGGCGGTATAGTTCAAAAGTTGGGAGAGAGAGTAGAACGTGTAGATTACAATTTACCTTGCTTTCTATAGGTCTACATGTTTCAAGCCAATCCCCATGGCTTTTCCTCAGGACCTACAAGACCAAAGATCTAACTCCCTGATTCCACTCCTAAAGTAGTAATGGCAAAGTGACTTCACACGCCGCGCATGCTAATAGAAAACATTTTTAGCACCTTCCTTGTTCCTCTTGTGGTGCCAAGGGCTGCAGACATTGGCATGCTCCATCTGCGGGGCCTCATCTGCCCTGGGCCAGTGTTTTGTAGTTATCATGTGGCTGTTGGCCGTGTTTTTGAGAGATTTTGTAAGACATGGGTGAAAAATCTGTGACGGCTAATTTTTAGGTAAGAAAATATGATATGATATATATTTCCAATAAAACTAGAGGGGAGGGTGGATATGTTCCCCCATTATATGTGCAAATATTGATGCCAAAGGTTGGAATCTGGTGTTATCACCTATGTGCGCTGGCTGATTGAATGTGGCCTGTGCCATATGTTGCTTCAGAGGTCTAATTTATTCAGGGTCAGAGATATTTAAGACTCATATTGATGGGAGGTATTATGACAGTGATTCCCAAACTTTCTCAACAAGCGCCTCCCTTGACTAGTTGGCCTTGGCTCCCCATTACATTCAGTTTTTTTGGCGGTGAGGAGTCAATTTTGAGCTATATAAAACTGCAAAAAAGAGCTGTTACATGGCTAGATGAGTCTCTGATCTGTGACCATATTCTCGATTAAGAGGTGTCCATAAATTATAATATGACTGTTAGACCCTGCTTCCTGAGCGCTAGGGCACTCAGGGGTTAGTTTGCTCCAATCGCATCAACTGGAGTGTTCCCAGCTGGTGTCCTGGGGCCTTGGTACTAGTGGACCCAAAACTGGATAACCAAGTACTCCTCTCCAGCAATTGACTCTCTCAGGGTAGCGAGACAGAGCAGTTCAAGACTTACTCAAGGAGGTGAGGTGCGTTTAGACATTCAGAATTCAGTGCACACTGTACTACCAGCTGATAAAATCAATGTCCAGTTAGTGCTTTTCTTTTTAAAATGAAAAGTACTTTAATACACACGAGAAATATACAACACATAAAACTAGGATAAACAGTGAAAACCAGACGTCTCTACAACCCTCAGGGCCAGAGTTCTGACCCCGAACACTAGTATGGCGCCTAGACACTAAGCACTGTAAAAACACAGTTAACTTGTAGACACACAATTAGCATTGCATATTACAGACCATGTTGCACAGGGTTGCTCTCATTCGCTATAACCAGGATACCAATTCACGGAGTGAAATTATATATGTACGTATGGTCCCATTGTTGGCCTAAGGTATCCGCCAGCCTCCCTAAGGCAGCTTCCTGTGTGGAGGATTGGGATGCCAACACCTTATGGATGGCCTCTCGATCTTCTGCAGTGGCATTGAGGAATTTCTCCATTGTTTGCTCTAATTGCTCCTGACTTTCATACATTTTATTTATCACGGCCTCCATACTTCCAGATCCCAATTCTGACACTACTTGTTGAGGTTTTACAAGGCTGGATCAGAGGTAAATGTGAGGAGGCTATTTTGGTGGCTCAGTGATGTCTGTTTATTGATATTGAAATGTTTATACGTTCATAATGGAAACTCCTACTTTGGCTAATCAGGATCTTCTTTTCCTCCAGGTTGCTCGGCACCAGTGGAAGTCCTTGGAGTTACATGAAAAAGAAATAAAAAGAAAAGAAAAAGTAGGCGAGCAGTGAGCATGGGTTTGAACTGCTTATCTATTTTCTTCCCCACACCAGTAGTAATCACCAGGCGTGTTTCTTTCCCCTTTGGGAATTGTTATGCCCATATGTGTCCTCTCTGGGACAGATGTACCCGTGTGCTTCCTTTGTTTGGTAGCCTTAACACACAAAAAAGATATATATATATTTTGTGCCCCAAAGAAAACAAAAATAAATGATAACGTGTAAAGTGGAAACAAATAACATAAAAATAAAGCTTCAGGTTAGCCTCTTTATTTCGGTTTTCTTCCTCATTTTATTAGGGCTCATGCCTTTTTATCCATTAAGGTAGGTTAAGAGGCAGGTGTAGCACATTGGGTTGATGGTAACATTCTCCCACCACCAAGCACCATGTGAGCTACGCCTGTAATATCCCCACTCCCACTCAATTCCCGCTTTCGCCACTAACCCAGCTCAGCCGCAACTCTCCTGAATTGCGGCAGTCTTTGGTCATCCTCCAGGGCCAACTGTCACTCTTCTGGTCCAGTCTCAGCGTCCTCTTCTAATCTTCTGGTCTGACGGTCGTTGTCTGGCTCGTGGCAGTCTTCGGTGGTCTCAGGCGGTCCCGCACCTGTTCTCTGAATGCCCAGTGCGCTACCCTTCCTGGTCCTTTCTGAATTGGTCCAGTCTCCTCATTCTCTGCATCTGCGATGACATTCGTCTTCCTTCTGTCCGCCTCCTTTACGCCCTCTGTGACTTCCTTCTTCCTCCACCCTGTGTCTTCTAAATAGGTTGTTATCTTCCTCAGATCTGCCTTTTTAAAGAGACAAGCTGGTTTTAGTATGGCATCCACGCTATGAAGGGTATTTTCTTTTCCTGTCCAGTATTTTCGAGAATTCCCTTCAAAACAGGTGCATTGCATGGTGCTGCTTTCAATTCATCAAATGCCTTTTGACACCCTCCAGTCCAGATCACCTTCCTGGGCTGCTTCTTAAAGGTCAGGACTGTTAGTGGATCAACTTTGGTCCCAAAGTTTGCAACAAAACTCCAGTAATAATCAGTAAGGCCCGAAAAGGCCCTTACCAGGGTCTGGGTAGTTGGAATCTCACAGTCCAACACTGCCTGCACTTTAGCCTCCAGGGAGCGTACCTTCCCATTACCCAACTGATGCCCAAGATAACCATCAGAGGGCTGCTCAACTTTACACTTGGTTCCCTTGGTGGTCAATTTGGACCCCTGTTCCAGGTGTTCCATGTTGTCCTTCCAGGAGATACTGAACACAATAATGTTATGCAGATATGCCACACAGAACTCTTCCAGGCCTTACAATACATGGTTGACTAGGTGCTGGAAAGTGGTGAAATCATTCTTCAAACCAAAAGGCACAACTTTAAATTGGTAGAGGACCCCTGGGGTTGAAAATGCTGTTTTCTCCTTGGCACCAGGGGTTAAGGCAATCTGACAGTAACCACTGGTTAAATCAAAAGTACTAAGTTACTTTGCAGCACCCAACCTATTCACCAGCTCATCTGCTTGGGGAATAGGATGCACATTAGTTTTTGTCATAGTATTTAGACCGTGATAGTCCTCACAGAGGCGCAGGTGAACTGACCCTTGCTTAGGCACTAACACCACTGCGCTGGCCTAGGGACTGCAGCAAGGCTCAACAACATCCAGGTTCTGCATCTTGGCCACTTTAGTCTTTATGCACTCTTGAACACACTTCTGACATCCTGTATGTATTGCTCTTAATAGGCAGGGTGTCCCCTGTGTCTGTGTCATGAACAGAGACAGGCGTCAGCCCAGGGGTAAATGAAATGAGATGGAAATATCTCCCTAGCAGCTCTTTACACTCCACCTGCTGTTGAGGTGTCAGTTCAGGGGCAAGCTTAACTCCTTTAACCTAACCATCCATCTAATCACCTTGCAGTAAGTCTGGGAGTGGCTCACTCTCCTCTTCCACTTCATCAGCCATTGCAAGTAAAGAAACCGTGTAATCCTTTTGGGTCTCCTGTGTCGACTTCATAGTTGACATCAGAAATATTCCCAATAACTTTGTAGGAGCCACACCATTTGTCCTCCAGACCCTGGGGATAAATCAACTTCAGGTTCCACAATTCTGCACCCAGTCAATATAGCCTTCTGGTCATACCACTCCTTCATCAGCTCCTGGCTGGCTTGAAGGTTGTTCTTTGCTTTACTCATGAGCTGGGCCATCAGTCTAAGGAGGCTCAGGGCAAGGTCCACCACATCATGGGAAGGGGGACTTTGGTTGCCCTCCCAGCCCTCCTTGATCAAAGTCAAGGGGCCTCGTACAGGTTGGCCAAAAAGTAGTTGGAAGGGACTGAACCCTACTCCTTTCTGCGGTATATCCCTGTAAGCAAACAACAGGCATGGCAAAAGGAGATCCCACTTCCTCTTGAGGGGATCAGACAGAGGCCCATTATGCTCTTTAAGGTCATATCGAAGTGCTCCAGCAAACCATTGGTCTTGGAGTGGTAAGCGGTCGAAAAGGGGTAAGTTACACCTACCTCTTTCCACATGGCCTCCATGTAAGACTAGATGAAGTTTGTTCCCCTATCGATAACCACCGTGTGTGGAAATCCAATCCTGGAAAAGATTCCTAGAAGAGCCCTAGCTACCAACTTGGCAGTAGTGCTCCTTAAAGCCACAGCCTCAGGGTACCTGTTGGCATGATCCACCACACTAAAAATTTATTTGTTGACTGAGGATGAGGAACTGACCAACTTTTTGTGTAGTTCCTACTAATCCATAGGATATGTGCGTTTGTTGGGCAACATAAACGTTGGGTGAGGTGCTTAGACTGATTCCATGCACCCCACAGTATATGTTGGCCTAAAGACCAGCTAGCTCAAAGTGCCACCATCAGCCCCCTAACACCAAAGAGGGAGCTAATGATTTCTGGCAACCACTGAACATGACAACCCTGCCCTCTCAGGGTTTGTGGTAACCGATCTAAAACCTTTTTGCTCAGTCACTAATGCTCTCTTGTTCTCGTAGAAATATTCAGAGAAAACACAATAGAACAGTGTCAATATATGTATTGAACCAACGTTATTATTGTATGAATACATGTGCTGTGATAATCAGTATATAAAAGCAGATGAAAGTGATTACAAGCACCAAACTGGTAAATAGCAGGTATAGTTCCACCATGGTGCTAAAACAGTGTATATATGCAGGCATATGATACAGGTTAGTATTCAGACGTGCTCCTACTATGCAATCCCTACTCTGTCTGTTCAGAGTGTATGTAGGTGTATAGCCAAGAATCTCCCCAAGGAATGATCCAACCCCATTACCTGGTGGGAAAGAATGTAGGACCCCGTCCTAGTCACGAACTGGACACCCCTCACGGAGATATCAGGCAGCTGTTTGAGGATGCCTCAGAGTGCAGGGACCTTCGATGTCAGCTGAAGTGTCTCCTCTGCTAGCCCTCGTAAATGCTTATTTATTTATCATAAAAAGCATCCTTGCGATGTACGTGTAGATTAGCATTGTTATCGATACGCAGATAGTCTTGTCGCCCCAGGAATTAAGATAGAACAACATTTGTTCAGCGTGCATAAAGGTCTTGCACTCAGTGCTCGGGGCACCATGATAATGTTGCGTGAAGCCAGATGCATAAGCCAAGCAGTTTCAGGGACTCTAATCCAACAAGGGAATGTCATCACATGTGTGCAAAAGGTGATAGTCTGCTTTCTGCACAACAACATTTTACTATGTAAGAAATGTGCAGCGTTTCATCATAGGCCTAACTCGGGCACATAACACCCACATCTCATACTAAGGGTCGACCTAAAAGGCTATCTACAGACCAGCAGACCATATAAAATTGTAAAACTGTAAAGCATCTAAAATCACTCTAAAATCATTTTTTAAAGTAATATAAAAAACATCTTAAAACATACTGTTTGAAATATTAAGCATTCAGAAAGCCAAGGTGCCTAAAGTAGAGTAATAGAAGTGACGAAAAAATCACTTTGTGCAAAAACAGGCCAAATAGTTCCCAACAAATGGAAAGGCCAATTGTTTGTGTTCTGTTGGAAATTAGGGTCTCTAGTTGGCAAGGGCTTGCACCTTTGTCCAAATAGGGACCCTTCTTCCTAGTCAGGATAAGGAAGGGAGTTACACTCCTAAAATAACCCCTGCTCACCCCCTTGGTAGCTTGGCACGAGCAGTCAGGCTTATCTTCGAGGCAGTGTTTAAAGCATTTGCACATAATCAACAGTAATACAGTGTAAGCACTACAAAAGGACACCGCACCAGTTTAGAAAAATAGCCAATATTTTTATATACTATAAGACAAGACCAAAAAGGATAACAATCCACAATACAGTACCTAAAAATCTACATTGTCAAAATACGCTTTAAAAACAGTTCCTTGATGTCGATAGTTCCGTCTGGGGCTATCACGGCGTGTGAGCAAACAAATCCAAACAGTTCTGGCTGACCGCAGCGTCGCAGGCCATCTACGGTGTCGGGAAGACCCGCAAATAGTACCTTTTAGAAATGCAGGGCGTCTGCGGCCTCTCGTTGAGCTTCCGAAAACATGGCATCTGCAGGCGTCGGTTCTAGAGATCGGTGCAGGAGTCGTCAGGGGCCTCGAAGTCACACGCGTTGCAGGTCGATCTCCTCTCTGTTGGAGTCAGGCGCGCTGGAGAAGTGCAGCGATGCGACGTGTGGTGCCCTCAGGTCGCGGTGCCAGCAGCTGCTTGGTGGCGGCATCAGATGGCGGCATCGGTGAGACCAGGGTCGCGGTGCGAGATGAAGGCGGTGCTCATCACGGTGCTAGCAGGTCATGGTGCAAGCAGCGGCGTCGTTGTTGCTGAAGCACTGTCGTCGGCTGGCGAACTGGAGACGATGGCACTGGCATCGGGAGGCCAAGGCTGCGGTGCAGGATGAGGGCGGTGCGTCGTGTAACTTTATGAGCAGTACCCTCAAACCACGATGCAAGCAGCGGCGTCGATTTCGGCGTGGAGCGTCATAGTCTGGGATACCAAGGCGTTGTCGTGAAGCCAGGGTCGCGGTGCAGCGGTGCGGCGGTGCCCTCTGCGAAGCCAAGGAGTTGTCGTGAAGCGAGGCGGTGCGGAGTGCGGTGCCCATAGGTCGCGGTGCAAGCAGAGACTCGATGGAGACGTCAGCAGGCATAGTCAGTGAGATCAAGGTTGCGGCGTTGCGGCGGTGCCCTCTGCGGTGCTGTCAGGACACGGAGTCGGCAGCGGCGTCGTAGACGTCATCGAGTTGCTTTTTCTCTGTTGCAGCACAAAACACACAGTCCCCAGTGCTGTGGGCAGAAGAGTTTGAAGTCTTTGTTGTTCCTGAGACTTCTTGAACAGGGGGCAAGCTCTACCTCAAGCCCTTGGAGAAACTCACAAAGCAGATTGCAGTCTTCGTGATCCAAAAGAGTTCAAAAGTTAAGGGGTCTGGGCCTCAATATTTATATCTCAAAATCCTTTGATCTCTTAGGCAGAGAGTGTCTGTGCCCAGCCAGAACCAGTTCTGCCTTCTCTGGTGTGATTTCCGGGCAGGAGGTGGAGACGGCATGGTCAGAGGCAGACCATGCCCTTTGAGGTGCAAGGAAATCTCCTCCCTCTCCCCCCATCACAGCCCAGGTCTATTCAGCCCTTTCCTGACCCACCTAGACTATCTGGAGCCACTCCTGCTCCCCCAGCCTTCTGTCATCCAAAACCCAGACAGGCAATCCACATTCCAGCAGAGGCACACAGGATGACTCGCAAGAAAATACCTACTTTCTAAAAGTGGTATTTTCAAACACATAATGTAAAAATCACCTTCATTAAAAGATGCATCTTTAGATTCTGAGTTCAGGCATACTAAATGTTATTTCCCTACCTAGTTCCCAGGGCCAGTTATGTTTATAAGATGTTATAAACAAACTTCCCATTCTGTCCTATGGGAAACAGGAAGCCTTACAATAGTGAAAAACTAAATGGGCTGTGATTCACTATCAGGACATGCCACACACACCAGGGCATGTCCTACCTTTCACCTACACTGCACCTTGCCCACAGGTGTACTTTGGGCCTTCCCTAGGGGTGCCTGACATGTATGAAAAGGAAAGGTTAGGGACTGGCAAGTGTGTACACTGGCCAAATCGACATGGCAGTTACCAACTGCGCGCAGACTCTGCAATGGCAGGTCTTAGTTACCTTTTTAAGGCTACTCGCGTGGGTGGCACAATCAGTACTGCAGACCCACTAGTAACAGTTGATCAAAAGGCCCTGGCACACTCAGTGCACTTTACTAGGGACTAACAAGTAAATCAAATATCTAATCATGGAAACACCAATCCATAACACAATTTACCACAGGAGCATGTGCACTTTACCACTGATCAGCAGTGAGAAAAGTGAACACTACACCAGCAAAAACAGTCAAAACCAGGAGGGCAGAAAGCAAAAACTCAGGGGAAACAAGCCAAAAGATGCCAAGTCTAACATGTTCCAAATGGTAGTCGCAACATTGCTGCTGACAGCAACTGCTGACGACGTTCCCAGGGGGCGCACCTTGAAACAAGTTTGTAGAGCAAAGGTGGGTCCATCCAGTTCCCTGCTGAGGGAGGAACTACATCCTGTAAATGTTCTGCAGAGCCGATATCCAGTTCTCTAGGAGCCAAAGCATCCCAGGGTGGCTCGAAAAATGCATTTAGTAGCAATGGAATACGCTGGGGCCAACTATGCCCATGGACTCTAAGGTGTCCATCAGCACCTCAATATCCAATGGAGCAAGCAATTGCAACCCCAGACAGAAATCCAGCATTCATGACTGGACAAGAGGCAGCGAAATATAGGTTGTACGCAGTGAGGTCACACAGCCTAACCGTTAAGAACCAATGCTCGTTCAGTTCTTGAAGCCGAGGTGTGCAGAGGCAGTGTATCATGCACTCACAGCATTGTAGCACAGGCAGTGCTGTCTCCGTTCCAGTTCAAACTGGGACGTCCATTGTGGAGCAGAAAACTTCCAAACACGCATTCCAGCTCAGAGTGTTGGAATAACTCTGAAAACCGTCTGAAATGTGCTAACCACTGCAGATCCAATATATTTTAAAAAGTGTGCTATTCCCTTCATTAGACATGTTAAAGATACAGTGTACTAGCTCCCCAAAATGCAGTGGGAAGTTAGTATGAAGTTGCATCTGTATTTTTGACGAAGAACTGGCAACTTGGTGATCAAACGTTATGGCCACATCCGTTTGAAAAAGCATGGCTTTCAGCTTGTTCAGAGAATCAAGGGGTATGTTGGAAACATTTATCAAAGGCCATGGCATTGCCTACCTAACTGTGCGGGCAGATGGAAACAAGTAACCATGGAATTAACCGTCACCAGATAAATGTTACAGGGTTCAACTCTCACAGCCTGACCCACTGAGATGAACTTCCGTGTCCCCATTCCTACATCTAACCTTGAAAGGCAATTCCCGGTATTCATGCACAAATCCTTCCCCTAACACTTCATATCTGCCTACCTGGTGGTGTTGTAGACAATATTGGAATTGGAATGTCGAGACTGGCAGGGTAATATGCAAAAAGAATAATTCATGGACAGAATGCAGAACAATGTCATACATTCACCCCAGTACAGAGATCTGGGCCTAGATCCATTGTTTTTTTGCTCACCATGCCATTCCAGTTTGAACCCAGCCATATGCCAATCAGTCTTGACCCTGTGCCCAATGGGAACAGTCCAGCCCGAACTACTAGGCCAGGTTCTACCTGGAATGGAACCAAGCATCCTAGGAACGGTTTCTGGGATTCACCATTCATCAGCCAGGATAGCTTGACTCCAGTGGCAAGGAGAGCATTGGACCCACGTATGGGCATACCCGTCCCACTCGGGGTGACCAATGCAAAAAGAACAATTGATGGACAGAATGAAGAACAATGTCATACATTCACCCTAGTACAGAGATCTGTGCTTCAGTCCATATTTCTTTTGCTCACCATGCCATTCCAGTTTGAACCCAGCCTTATGCAAATCAGTCTTGACCCTGTGCCCAATGGGAATAGTCCAGCCTGAACTGCCAGGCCCTCCCTGGACTGGAAGCAAGCATCCTAGGACCGGTTTCGGGGTTTCACTCCTCATTAGCTATAATAGTTTGACTCCAGTGGCATGGAGAGCACAGGACCCACGTCTGGGCATACCCGTCCCACTCGGGATGACAAATCTTTTGGTTTGTTCTGCATTCCGTCCATCAATTGTGTGTCTTTTGCTTCCTTGCCCTAAGTGCGCCAGGTATGCCCAGACATGGGTCCCTGGGCTCACTTTGCCACTGGATTCAAGCTATCCTGGCGGAGAAGGGGTGAAACCCCGAAACCGGTCCTAGGATGCTTGTTTCCAGTCCAGGGAGAACCTGGCTTGGCAGTTCGGGCTGGACTGTTCCTATGAGACACAGGGTCAAGACTGATTTGCATATGGCCAGGTTTAAACTGCAGTGCCATGGTGAGCAAAAGAATGATGGATTTAACCCAGATCTCTTGACTGGAGGTGAATGTTTTGATTTGTTCTGCATTCCGTCCATCAATTGTGTGTCTTCTGGCAGGGTAATATAACCATGGATTACCCAATCTGTGTATGGCGTCTCAGCAACAGTGAAAGGTAATTGATCTAATTTTTCAATGTGCACCATGGTATACTTTGCATCTCTTCATGCCATTAATATCAGTCGTTCAGTTAGGTTGTTTGAAGAAAACAGATTGCTGCTATTAGCATAACTTAATCACACTTGGCCAGAAGGTAAGGCTTGAAGGGTCCAGCTTAATAACACAATTGAACGGAGTGGTGACTGTCCATATTATAAAATAGACATATTCTGCTGCATTACTTCAATTGCAGAAATTACTATGTTGCCCACTGAATAAATCTTGGAGTGAAATGTGGTCATGTACACACAGAAGGGGGGTCTGAGGAGATATCCAAGACCAGTGAGGGCGAACTCCCTGATTCAAATAACAAAACACACAAGAGCCCTTGGGTCTGTCAAAAGAAAAGGGGGACAAAGAAGGCTGACTAACGAGAAGGAGTCCCGTTAAAGGACTGTTTTTCTCACCCAGCAGAGGTGGCATGCTCAATCATTTGGAATCCCACTCGCACCATGAAGCCTAGTCACAGTGTGGGCTACAACCCCCTGTTGCGAGGGAGGAGCTCAGGGATGTTTTTTGTACGGGAGAGGTTGTTAATAAAACCCAATGTGAGCTAAAAGGGTGTTGAGAGGAATCCAGCGCTGGTAGTGAAGTGGATTAAAACTAGCTACAGGGTTTACCACATATATTTTATTCTGGCTACCTTGTGCTAGGATTAAAAACAAAAGGTACGACAGAAACCATTAGATTCAATCGAGCTGAACTCAGATTGACAGGTTTAAGCCAATGACCTAGAGAGAGTTGTGGCTTTCTTCTGGATCCCAAGTAAGCTACTGCTGTGAAAAGGAGATCTACAAAAAAAGGTGGGCAAAAAGTATACAACAAGGCATTGAGCCAGTATTTTGGATTTGATCCAAACCAGCGTCTCAAGGAAAGCAAGATGATGGATTCGCTGGTGGTACCTTTAAGGGTACATAAACAACATGTCAAGCAATTTATGGATTGGTAATAGTTTAAAACAAAGCAGCCAATTTTGTCAATTAGGAGTCACAAGTTTGTCAAGACAGATTGTTACATAAACATGTAATGAACAAAGGAAAAGAATCCCCAACTAACACCCACAAGGATCCCTCTCACAAACTGTGTTTAGGCAGTTCCTAGGGATCAATATGACACCAGGAAAGGATGCCTAGGATAAGAAGCACTCACCTGCAAAAGTCAGGCATAGTGCTCCAGCTGTCCTTAGCATAGATGCTTAAGGTGTAAACCTGTCTCCAACCTGTCTGATAAAGGTTTTGACGTTAATGTCATATCTAGGTTTCAAAATTGTAGCAACAAGCATAATAAAAAGCGGAGACCAAGTCAACTCAATGTATGATGAAAACATCTCAAATGAGGGAAGGCAATACTCACTCTGTGCGTATGTTGCTGCAGACAGAGAGAGTATACCTAAGTGAGTCTAATGTCAGTGATACAGAGTAGAATACAATTATGTTTAAAAAAACTGTAAAACACTTGTTGGACTTGGCCCTTTTGGCAGGTTCACCCCTAAACTGTTTTGCTCTAGTTCTGATATGGTGTTGGTAGTTTTAGGCCTCTGGGCACTTTAGCACTGTTGTCCAGTGTAAAGTGCGTGCGCTCTCTGTGTTACATTGGTGAGATTGGCCTGCCCTCCTATAGGAATGCATTGGGGATTCCCTGCTAAGTGTGTGTCAGTGGTAATTCCTGGTATGAGAGGAGCAGTGTGGTCAAGTCTGGTATGTATGAAATTGTGAGAATAAATGCTGCCCAATGGTGTGTGAAAAGAAACAACAATATCTCAACTGGTATCATTAAGGGAGTCAATTAAACGAGTAAGTGCAATACATGACCAGTAAAGAAGAAGGGAGACTCTTGATACGTTTTTGAAATGTGCACAAGGCATCATATATTTAAAGTAACAAATGAACAAGGGTACAGTTGTAACTGCACTGTAGGCATAGAATGCAAAGGCAACCCGAATTGGACTTGGTGCACAAATGTGATCGTGACACAAATAAGTGGCGACGCAAGTGACAATGTGAAATCAGCGAAAAGGCGCAAGGTGACAAAAAATGTGAAATATGTACAGTGAACTTTGTGGTTCAAAGGAGCGATTTACAATATTAGGGTATGTAATGACTAAGCTATTTAATTGAACCACAAGAGGTTTGGCGCTATTAGTTGCACTGAGGAGTATGACTTATTTGTGTCACGATATCCCACTGAAGTTTTTAAAGCTTCTATCAGAACTTCCTGTATGGTAGTGAGAGAAGTGCGGTGGCTACCCAGGAATCCACATGGCCTACTATTGAGAATTGGCCACATCATGTGGTTTTATCAGATCATTTGTGACAGACCTTTTGTCTTGTCGACTGGTAAGGTGCGGAAGAAGTACAGTTGTGGTACCTACGACAGCTAGGACAGGAACAAATGGGCAAAATTATTTTTTGTCTACAATTTTTTCCCCTGACCAGATATTCAATCTTCGGGACCCAGCCGGATCTTGTTGGAACAACCTTTACTTTTCCTCAGTGGTGGTGTGTTATCCTTGGATATTACTTAGTGGAATTCATTTAGTTTCTGATAAACAGCCAAACGTCCATTGATGTCAAACGGTGTGTCTGCCGCCACTGTGATGACATTATCGAGGTCTGGGACCCACATTCTCACTCCAAACAGGATTTCATATAGAGCATGACCACCCAGGGATGTTCTTGGCATGTTGTTGTTTTTTTTTTGTTAACACAATTGTATTAGAGTTTTAAGATACACATCGTTGTACATTGTAGCTTTTTCGTTTTTGATTACATGTATACATTCCGATCCTTTGTATTATTTGTCGCGCGTCTTCGTGATAGTGCAGTGTGGAGAACAGCCACGTGGTATATAAGCGTGTGATCCATGACACCATTTTAAATTTACAATAATCTGGCCAGTAAAATCCTTCTCATATCTCTGTATAACATCAGTTTTGTTCCCACACACCCGCCTTCAGTATCCCACCCACAACTCTTCCCTGCCTACTAACCAATAACCATAATCTTAGCCGCTGTATTCCAATCAGTTCTGCCGGGACAGGCTCCTGAGGGTCAATCTAGGTAATTCTCTGCTAGTGTGACCCAGGGTGCAGGGTGGGGGGGAGCAGGAGAGAAGAAAGGTGGGGGTAGGACCCTCCTTGTCCAGACCGCCTTCCAAGCAGGGATCCGGTAGTTGTATCTAGGTTAACAGTAGGTCCAGGGCCTCTGCTGCATCTTCGTCTGTTTCCGCTTTAAACTGCTCTAGTATTTGTGCCCATTCCAGGGAAATCGGTCTTTTCCTTCATCCCCTGTATTCCACGCGACTGAGTGCCTCCCACTCTGCTACCGCCCATCTAATTACCTCCTCTCTCCATTTGCCCTCTCGTGGCGCCATGCGAGACTTCGAACGCTGTGTTATTAATCGTTTTGCAAGCATCAGAGCTAACCCCGTGAAGCGACGTAGGAGTTTCGCCTTCTTCAGGAGTGGAAAGAGACCCTAAAGGCACACCTCCATGCTGTCCCATAGGGTGCATCCCGTGAATTTAGAGAGCTCTTGGGTAACCTCCGATCAAAACCTCCCTAGGGTAGGGCATGACCACAGCATATGAGTGAAATCGGCAGGGTGATGAATACATCTGGGACATTGTGCAGTGGTCGAGGGATACAATTCGTGAATAGCCGGCGGTGTAAGATATGCCCTGTATAGTATTAGTATCTGTATTGTCTTCAGTCAAAAATTACGGGACACTCGCCGGGGATGTTCTAGGGCAGCGTCCCATTCCCTATCGTCTAACTCCCTTGTCAGTGCCAGTTCCCACTTCTGACGGAGAGGCAATAGTGATATATGTAGATGTTCTCGCAGTCCGCGATACAACCAGCGTATAAGGTGGCGCACATGGCCCATGATGTGGAGAGACCGCAGTAACTGAAATGTAGGGGGTTCTTTTTGTGCTACTATCCAGTACCTCCAGACATAATGCACAAATACTGCATGCGTGAGGAACAGAGTCCCCGGCACTGCATAAGTGCGGACAAATTCGCCATACGGCATTAACGTACCATCTAGGAAGAGATCCCCAACTGTGGACGTGCCCGCCTGTATCCCGTCTTGCACCCTAGCAGTACACTAAACACCACGGCGGGTAGGTAAACCACAAAGGGGGATGTTGGTAGCATATGGATTCAGGACCTTTGCAGATTTCTGAGCTTGCTTCCAGTAGTGTAAGGCAATGGACAACAGAAAAGGAGGGTCTTGTATCTTGTCCGCCCCGGGACACAGCAGCGCCGGCAACTTCCTCGCTGCAAGTGTGCCGGGGTATATCCTATTTTGAACAATTTATGTCCCGCCAACCAATACACCAGCCATTGCAGCTGCCCAACAATACAGTATGTTTTAAAATCAGGGGCTCCCATACCGCCTGCAGTGTTCGGCAATTACATCTTGGATAGTGCTAGTCTATGTCTCCCCTTTCCCCATAACAATGACGTTAGCAAAGTATTTAGTGTCCTAAAAATCCAGGCCGGCAGAACCACAGGGATATTCACGAAATGGTATAAGAGTGTAGGTAGCATAACTTTTTTGGACACCGCTAGACGGCCTGCCATTGACAACGGGAAGGTGTTCCAAAAGGACACTTGTGAACGGAGTGAGTTTATGGTTCACACCACATACTCATCAATATTGTCAGTGGAGGACCTATAAATTCGTATTCCGAGATATTTGAATGTTGTAGGTTCTATTCTGAACTGTGCTGGACCAAACTGCAAGTGAGTTCCTTCGTATGTGTCGAAGAAGGAGTGTGCTACTGACTTTGGGGCATTTAGATGCAGACCAGAGATATCTCCAAACTGCGAGAATACTGCGGCAATGGGCTGCATGTCATGCCAAGATCTTTAAAAAATAACAGCATATCGTCCGCGTAAAGTGAAACTGAGTGTATTACTGGTGGTAACGGTATGCCAAATGGGGCAATCATGCATCGCAAACGCTGGGCCATTGGCTCTAACGTCAACACAAACAAAAAGGGTGACGGGCAACTTTGATGTGTCCCCCTATAAATACGATGAACAGGCGATATAATCGTTCCAGACTTGGCGCAGGCCATGGGGTCAGTATAGAGTAATTGAATCCACTTGCAATATTCGGGGGGTATACCAAACTTTACCAACACCGCAAGCATGTATGTCCAGCTTAAATGTATTGAACGCTTGCCGTATATCTAGGGACAAGCATCCGGCCAACGGCAATGACCCCCTTCACTGCATGCATCAGGGCGTGTAACAGACGAATGTTGAGAGAAGTTCTACGCTTGGGGATAAAACCACACTGGTCTATGTGTATTAATTTAGGCAACAGAGGAAGTAATCTGGACGCCAAAATTTTACTTAGGATTTTATATTCCTTATTAAGGATCGATAACGGATGGTACGGCGCCAAGTCAGTGGAGGCCTTATCTGGTTTCAGTAGGGACGTGACTATTGCCTCTTTAGTAGTGGGGGGCAGAGTACCTTCCTTGAGGGAGGTGACATATAATTGTAACTGCTTCGGGAACAACACGTCCACATAGCTGGAGAGAATTCTGCAGGCAGGCCATCTAAACCTGGTGTCTTATTGCATGCCAGTGCTTTTATTGCAACCCGGATTTCCGCTATGGTGATCGGTGCCGCAAACAGCTCAGCCGATGCGTCCGTTACCGTGGGAAGGTCTATATCCACTAGGAATTGCATCATCTCTTCCGACCTCTCTAATGGTTGTGCACTATACAGATTAGTATAATGTTCTTGAAAAGTCTTATTGGTCTCACTCTGGGAAGTCAGCAATGAGTGGTGTGCATCATAGACCGCCAAAATGGGAGTGGGACTTAACAGGGAGCAATCAGTCGCACTAGCAACGTGCCAGCCCTACCCGCTTCGGCTGAGTAAGCAGCGTGTACGCATGTAAGTCTACTGTCCGGAGGCGCTCTAATAGCTCAGCGTACCTAATCCTAGCCTCCTGCAATTGCTCTGTTCCCACTAAATGTCCCTGAGCTGCCACCTCTAGTGCCTGTAGTTTGTCTTCCAATTCCACCAAGTCCCTGGTCACCTCTCTTCTGACCCCAACCAAACTTCCCATAGCAACCCCCCTTATTGTGATTTTAAAAGCCTCCAATTCAACCGACCTAGTTGAAGCAGTGCCTTCTTTTTCGGTAAAATATGTAGCAATAGTGTCAGCTAGTTTAGAACGAAACACTTGATCTTCCAAGGCCACAGGTTGCAGCCGCCATGTTGGTATAGGCATAGGGAACCTTCCCAAATGCAATGTCAATTCTATAGGATTATGGTCAGAGATGGTTTTACCTAGGAATGTACTCTGATGCATGGCAGAATATAAATCTAGGGTGCAAAGAAAATGATCCAATCGGGTATGTAGGTTATGTGGGTGGGAGTAAAAGGAATATTCCCGCATGTTCGTGTGTTGGGACCTCCAGACGTCCAAAAGGTTCCACCCCCGTGCCCACCTAGTCAGAGCAGCAGCTTGAGACAAAGTGCTGGTGTTCGGTAAGGGGGGATGAGAGCGGTCCTAGTGTGTATCAAACACAGCATTGAAGTCCCTACCCAACAACCATGGGTATTGTACCCAGTCCGAGAGTGCCTGTGTTAACCTGGAGAGAAAGGCATCTTGATTCACATTTGGAGCAGAGATGGAGGCTAACACTACCTGCCAACCATCCAGGGTCCCACGAAGCAGGACATACCAGCCTTGGTCAACTATTCAGGACTCACAATGAGCAAATGGTATCCCTGCCCGTATCCATATTGCAGCCCCTCTAGAAAAAGTGGAGTACGTTGTAGCATAAAATTGGCCTTGCCACCTCCTCTGCAGTTTACTTGATTCTGTTTGCACGAGGTGCGTCTCTTGGAGATATACTATTTGAGCCTTGCGACGATGTAGCTGAGCTACGATTCTGTGTTGTTTCATAGCCGACCCCATCCCCCTAACATTCCAGGATATGATAGTATACAGTTTCTCAACCGACATTGGTAGGTGTAAAGCCAAAAGCCCCCCGATCCACTACCACCCCACCATCCCAACCCCCCGAATTCCCAATCAGAATATGCAGCAACCATTAAGCCAACAAAAACAATCCCCAATACTGGATCCAACGACGGAACCTCGTCCGACCAAACTGTGCAAAACAGTGTTAACATCCTACACTTAGAACTCTTGCTTTCGCTTGTGGGGGTAGGCTACATGTGTAACACACAAGTTACTCAAGAAATAGTAGGAATACATGCCCAAGTCGGGCCGGGCCATCATGCTAGTATAAGATCCCCTTTTATCTCCCCATGTGTAAGCAGTGGCACCACTTATACATTGTACCATAAAGATCAGTGAGAAACGGAGTTAACCATAACATGTAGTAATTTGCTGAAGTGGGTGGATATGGTTCCAGCAGTTCAGCATCAGTTTTCTTTGAAAAGACCCTCCAAGCTCAACCTAATGGGTCCCGACTGAGCTGAGTAGATGCGGTCAGGAATAAGGCCATGCTATACCCCCGGAGTCGGAGTCCGAGTTGGCCGCCTCAGAAGGGCTAGTGCTGATCGCCGGCCTTGGGACACTGAGTGTCTCGGCTGTCCGGAGGGCCTCTCGCTTCCCCTCCATCACTTGCTGGTGGGGCAGGGAAGAAGTCCCTGCACTCTGTGTGACCATGCCCTTACAATGCCGACGGGGGGCTCGTTGAGATTTCGGCTGCGTGGAATCCATTCTCCGTTCTGACAGTACATCAGGGAAATGGCTGTCCAGCCATTCCCATGCACTCTCGGGGGTATCGAAGAACAAGGCCCGTTGGTTATGGTTGATCTTGAGCTTGGCTGGGAAAAGCAATGCAAATGTCAAGCCCGCCGCACGTACTCTTGCTTTGACTTCCAGAAACGAGAAGCGCTTTCGCTGAACAGCTAAAGTATAGTCCGGGAATAGAGACGCCTTCACATTCTCCACCAGTAGCGGGGCTTGCTCCCTTGCCGCCTGTAGCACCCGGTCTCGGTCTCTATAGTTCAATATTTGCACCAACATTGGATGTGGGTTCGAGCCAGGTATGGGATGTCGCGTAGGCACTCGGTGAGCTCGCTTCACAGTAAAATGCGGAGATAGACCCATGGGTGCCACCACAGTTTTCAACCACTCCTCGATGTAGACTGTCGGGTTGGGCCCATCCGTTCCTTCAGGTAGACCCACTATTCTGAGGTTGTTTTGCCTCACCCGCCCTTCCGCATCATCAGCAAGGGCATGCAAGGCCTCAATCTGCTGTCGCATCGCCTTCATTTGGCCATCGTGATCAGTGATTTGAGGCCCCATTGTGTCCAGCAGGCGTTCAGTATTTTTAACTTTATCGAAGAACTTTCGGTGGTCATCTTTGAGTAGGTTCAAGTCCACTGAAATTGTGCCCAGCTGACTTTCAAGTGCAGAGTGTGAATCGCAAATTTCTCTCAGGATCATGTCTAATTTATCTCCCGCTAGGGTGGGTGCATGTTCTGCCTCCATCCGAGGAGATCTGCCAGATGAGGACTCCAAGGGCAGCGAGCGAGATCCCCCTCTGCCTGACCTCGAGGCAGTCCGAGTCTTCCCCCTGCCCATGGTCTACTGCAGCCCAGGCGGATCCGGTACCCAGCAGGAAGGTGTTCTTTGTGCTCGGTGTTCCAGAGCCAGCAGGCAGTTATGTAGGGGGGTAAAACTCCTCCAGGAGTGACCTTACTATGCGAGTAGCTCACCCCTTGTAGAACCAGGCTATCTCCCGGACCCAAGAGACATCTCAGCCCTCCGTTCAGGGTCATGACCAGGAGCTTCCACCCCAAAGCCTGAAAACCCTACTCAGGGGGTAGAGGAGGGTGGGGTAACATTAGGGTCAGCACGCATCCGCGCCACTCAGAGGTATGCCCCAGCAGAGTCTGAAGCAATGCGGAACCATGCGCGGTCCTGCACCCAGGTCCCAGCCCGTTGCAGACCGTCTGTTCTCAGGAAAGCTCGGGCTGCAGTAGGCCGCCCACTCCCAGTAGGTTCCAAGAGACAGAACCCGGGCATCACGTGGTCTCAGGCCCAGTATTGTGCCATCAGCCCGTTCCTCAGTAAGCGCAGGGCCTCAATGGATTATGACCCCGTGGGGGAGGGATTCCTCTTTACTTCAACTACCTTCATGCCGCACCTGTTATCCAGACAGCAGCTCCATCCTGATGCCTCTCCCAGTCGGGTCTTGGAGGCGCCACCAGCTGCTCAAGCCGCTTTAGCCCGGGGAGGCTCGACACCCATCATTTCACACCAGGGCAAATCAGCACTGCTCAAACCCAGGGGGCCCCTGCAGGGCCTGGAACCCCAGGGCCGCCCCCGGCGTCAGTGTCGTTCCAGGGTGGCCTGGCAGGGGGTGGGGGTGGAATAAAGAGAGAGTCCCCTTCTGATTCTGCCAGCCGGAGGGGGGAAGTAGGAGACAAAATCAGACAGCCATCCCCCGCACAATCCTTGCCCTTGTTACCGGCTCCGGTGCAGTCTGGGATCTCCCGCTTCCAGTGGGGGGAGCCCTCCGGTGATGGCGGCAGCGCACTCTGGCTACCAATGCACAGGCCCCAGCCGATCCGCCGCTGAGTTCTTCGGCTGCAGGCCGTGGGCGCCCCCCGGCAGGCCCAGAGCTCGGACCTCTTGTAGGAGAGCTCCCCTCTCACGTGTGGGCCGTAGTCGGCCCGCCTCCAGGTGAGCCTGCTGCGCAGAGTATCACTTGCCGCCTCCAGGCCCGTTGCGCCACCAACACTTGCGGCGTGCCGTACCCAGACCAGGAACCACCACTGCCCTCCAGCTGGTCACCAGCTGGTACGCACCCTATTCCGCTGTGCCCACTGACTCCTCCGTGCACTCCCGTGATGTAGGGGCCTTAGATATTGGCACAGTTTTGGTGGCCCGGTCCGGAGCTCGTCGCTTATGCGACCACCATCTTAGGCTGTCAGCCACGCCCCCCTTCTTGGCATGTTGTTAAGAGCCCTTTGGACCCCATATAGGTGATGAACCCAACTGTGACCTGAGCCTAGTACCCTTACTGTTAATGACTGCTTTAAGTCACGGTTCTTCCTCTCAACTACCGAATTTCCCTCTGGATGATAGAGGGAGGAGTACCTCAAGGTCGCACCCAAATTTCCTATGGTTTCTTTGTAAGTCAGAGAGCTAAATGTCGGAACCTGGTCGGAATTTAGTGTGCTAATTGCGTATGTCTCAATTAAGACTCGCAAGTCCTTGATTTCAGCTAGGGCATCAGCCGACCGCTGTGGCCATACCCACAGGGATCAGGAGCATAAATTCACTGCCACCAAGATGTACTTGTATGGCCCGTCAGATTGTATGGTGCTGCAGTGATCCAAATATACACAAGCCAGAGGCTTGTTTGAAATCAGCAGATGTGGAACCTTTCATCTCCTGGCAGATGTCACATTTAAGGACAAAGTCCTTAGTCTGTTTATTAAGACCTGGCCACCAATAGCGTTGCTGCAATAGTGAAAATGTAGCAGCAACTCCTGCATGTGCTGAACCCAGGCCCTCATGTGCAGTTAGTATTAATCCTAATCTGTGGTCAGTGTTAGATATAACTCTGTCCCCCACTTCTGGAATGTAAGCATAAGTTATGTTCTGTGCATCTAACTTGAAAGAGTACTTGAGTGGAAAGCCTTTTGGCAGGTGTGTGTCATTGTGCACAGCATTAACAGCCACCATGATGTCTCTATCTATTCTCGCGCTAGAACAAGTGATTGCAGCAGTATGAACTGTTGCCTTAGCATCATCAGCCATGCAATACAATGCAACGTGAACGCCAAAAAGTTAGTGACTCCTTGTGTGAATTACATGAGCCCGTGGCAAACATTCTTTCAGTTTTGCCATCTGTTCCCAAAGCATCTTGTGCTTGATTGTGCAACCTTTAGAATCACAAAATCCATTCTGGCCCCAATAGTGAAGTTAAATACAAATACGAATCACACACTATGAGTATGGGGAATCCATGATCTGTATTCTGCAGTACCATTATCAGGGCTTTGAGTTCTGCCACCTGCGCTGTGCATTCCCCAAGGGACTTCTTGTAAGTTTTTTCAGGATGGAATTCTCCTTCATGCATACAACCCTTTACAATCGCTCATGCTGCAGAATATTGGTGTCTTGTACATACTGCAGGCTGGGAGACCCATCAGTGTAGATGATGTAATCATATTTGTTTAGAGGCATTATTTTATTTGGCAGAGTATATTCTTGTTTGTACTGCAGAAAGACTTATGTTTGTAATGTAGAATAATATGTAATCTACAACTGTTGCAATGAGAGAGTTAGCCCATTGTATCCATCATGGAGGAATGCTTTGGCATTTGGAACGCTTGCTATGGTGATGGCCTCTAAGGTCAGTACCAGGGTTATAACAATTATGCGCTTACCCTGTGCTAGTTTTCTCTCTCTCTCTTGCTACAGCAGTCTGTACTGCTGTGAGGATTTTCTCAGTACAAGCAAAACGCATTTCAGGGTTTCTGTATAAAAGTGATTTATATGCTATTGTACTTTAGCCCCTTTTTTTTTTTTTTTTCTTTTTTTTTTTTTTTTCTTTTTTTTTTTTTTTGAAACCGTTTATTGCAGTTTATAGAAGTTACAGGTATGGGCCTACAACCACACGGCCGGCCGCTAGAGCATCAAAGGCATATTACATACATACAGCAAAAAGCTTTCTCAGCGGTGCACAGTAGGAAGACAGGAGTGATCAATGGTGCAGGCCTCACAGCTCCATGCCCACAGTACGGTTCCATTTTCTTAACGCAAAACAACGTAAACAAACCACGACCGCAAGGCAACCCTCGATCCAAAGTGACAACACGTGCTCCATAAGTGGGGGATCCAAACCAGCAGCAAAATTCTGAAGAGGGGGACCGGAGTAGATCAGGGACTGGGGGACCGCGCGCCCGCGGCCAAGGGAGGGGCGCCATCTAGGGAGACGGAGCCGGCGAGGCCGCCGGTGGCAGCGGCGGCTCACAAATACCCCCGCGGTAGGCGTTCCAGGGGCCCCAGAGTTTCATCCACGCCCCAGGCTTACCCCTCGCCACATACACCACCTTTTCACGAAACATACACCAATCCATATGCTCTTTCCAGGCCGACACCGCAGGGGGCCTCTGGGATCCCCACAATTGGGCAATATCACGCTTGGCTATCATGTATCCCAGAGTCACCCACCGCGCCTGCGGGACCGAGTAGTCATTTGGTTCCCAGACATTCAGCAAGCATCTCCTCGCTTCAGGCAGCAGCGCGACACGCGTAACCATTCGTAGAACCTCATGCACACCACGCCAGAATCGCTCCACCTTCGGGCACTCCCACAGTATATGCATGAAAGTCGCCAACGCACCACAGCCACGCTTACACATACCATCACCGGCAAAACCCATACGTAAAAGCCTTGGCCCCGTCACGTAGACCCGGTGAAGGATCTTGAGCTGGACGAAACGAAGGCGAGCCGGGATGGCCACCTCTTTCGGAGAGGCCACCGCGGAGATCCAATCCTCGTCGTCCAGCTCCAGCCCGTCGGCAACCCAAGCCTCGCGGAGACTAGTCAGCAGACACGATCTATCGTTAATCAATTTTTTGTATATGAGGGAGATCGTGCTGTCCGGGACATGGCCATCTAGCACTCTGTCCTCCAGGGGGGAAGACTCCGGAATGGATGCAACATCCGGGAAGACGGAGCCCAGCGCATGGCGGACCTGTAGGTACCGAAAGTACTCACTGCCCTGCAGCTGAAACTCCGCCTGCAGCGTCTCAAAAGTTTTGAATCCCCCCCTCGTCCAGAGATCTCCCACCGTGCTGATTCCGATCGTGTCCCACTTCTCGAAGCCCTTCGACGTCCACAGGGAGCCCAACCTCTCAGATGCATACAGCGGAGACGCTCGGGTCAAACGGTCCTTCCACCCCATAGCCGCATTAGCCGCGTGCCAGACACGCACCATGACACGCGTCGGTCCCGTCAAACGGGAGTCGGGCGCGCCAGAGTAGAGTGCTCGATTATAATCGCCACCGGGCAGAAGCGTCCTGTCCATCTCAAATGCCGGGTTCAAGGCGGGCCCGTAAAGGCCATGATTAATTGCAGCTAGTTGGGAGGCCCAGTAGTACCGTTTGATGTCCGGGAGGGCGACCCCTCCATCGTACCACGGGAGCGTCAATTTAGCCAGAGCAATACGCGGCCTCCCGTCCCAGAACAGGCGCCGCTGGAGGCCCTCCACCTCGCGAAAGTAGCGTGCCGGGACCAGGTCCATGGTATTCTGGAGGGCGTAGAGGAAGCGCGGCAGGGACATCATTTTAAATAAGGCCGCTCGGCCGAGCGGCGAGAGCGGCAGACGCCGCCAGCGCACCACGTCCTCCCTCAGACGCTGGAGTGGGGGCAGCAAGTTCCGCTCATAGCGGGCCTCCGGGTCAAGAGTGATATATATACCCAGGTACCGGAAACCCTGGGAGGCAATCTGGATCGGACAGTCCCGTGGCAAGACCGGGGCCTCCCCGGAGAGCACATAGACACAGGATTTCGCCCAGTTGATGACCAGGCCTGAGTTGCGACCGAAGGAGCGCAAAACATCAACCAGGACGATCAGTGACTTGCGCGGGGAGGCGAGATACAAAAGGATATCGTCAGCATAGAGGGACACGCGGTCCTCATGCTCGGGGGTCCAGCGGAGACCACGGATAGAAGGGTGCCACCGCAACCACTCCGCCAGGGGCTCCATGGCCAGGGCGAACAGGAGAGGCGACAGGGGACAACCCTGTCGCGTGCCCCGCCCCAGCGCGAATGGGGCAGATACTCGCCCATTCACCACCACCTGCGCCAACGGGCCCGAATATAGCAATTTGACCCAGCTGACGAAACCCGGGCCGAACCCAAACTTCGCCAGCATCGCCCAAATATATGGCCATTCGAGCGTATCAAACGCCATGGTGGCGTCCAAGGACGCCAAGATGGCCGGCTCCCGCACAAATGGGACACGCGCGAGCACCCCGTGTAAGCGCCGCAGATTAAGCGCCGTGTTGCGGTGTGGTATAAAGCCCGATTGGTCTTGGTGGACCAAATCGCCCACCACGCCAACCAACCGGTTGGCCAACACCTTGGCGAGGATTTTGGGCTCCGCGTTCAGAAGCGAAATCGGCCTATAGGATGTGACCCGCTCACGGGGCTTCCCCTCCTTATGGATCACCACGATTGTAGCCAGACGCTGGTCCGGCGGGAGGGAGCCCTGCGAGTGGGCCGCAAGGAACATCGCGCGCAGGTGGGGCGCCAACACATCCGGGCGTAGCTTGTATAGCTCAATGGGAATACCATTGGGGCCCATGGCCTTGCCGGATGCAACCGAGCGAATAGCCGAGGCAATTTCGTCCGAGGTGGGCGGGGCATCCAGCGAATCCCTGTCCTCCACCGTAAGGGAGGGCAGTGCGATGTCCCGAAGCAAGGCATGGGAATCTTCCTCCGAGCAGGGAGAAACCGGGGAGTAGACTTCGCGGAAATAATCCGCGAAGCAGGAGACAATGGCTTCCGGCTCAGTGACGCACACACCATCCACGCTCTCAATCAAAGGCACCACGCGGCTCGCTCTTTCCCTCTTGTCCAACCACGCAATCAATTTGCCAGCCTTGTCACCCACATCATACAATCGCCCCTGCTGCTCTCTACTGAGGCCCCTGGCCGCCTCCGTGACGAGGGCCCGATAGGCCGCCTGCTTTAAGTGCAAAACATGCAACTTGGCGTCTGTTACCCCGCTCCCCAGGTCACCCTCCAGTTCTGCAATCTCGGCCTCGACCCGGGTCACCTCCTCCCGCTCGCGCCGCCGGGCATTGGAAATAAAGGAGAGGGCCTCCCCTCTAAGAACCACCTTGAAAGCCTCCCACAGGGAGATGGCAGACGGGACCGACCCCACATTCTCATCGAAATAGCGCTGTAAGGATTTGATCAAGTCGGCACGAATGGTGGGGTCGCGCAAATACCATGCATTGATCGGGGCCACCCTGCCATCCCCCCTCGGGAAGACATCGAAATGCAACAACAATGGGGAGTGGTCTGAGATACCCCGTGCCAAATGGCGCACCTCCCCCACCCTCCCTGCCTGGGCCGCCGGGACAAGGATGTAATCAAGCCGCGAGAGGCTACCATGGGCCCCCGAGTGGAAGGTGTACTGTTGCAATACGGGATGCTTTAAGCGCCAGCAATCCACCAGGCCCAGCGTGTCTAAAAGGCCGGGCAGCCACGCCTGTGCCCGGGGGAGGTCCCTAGGGGGATGGCGATCCATAGACCCAGAGGCAACCGCGTTAAAGTCCCCTCCAACCACCAACAGGCCACCCGGAAGGTCCAGAAGGAGGTGCCCCAGGTCCGCAAATGTAGTGGCTTGTAACCCAGGCGGGACGTACACTGATATAAAGATAAACACTCTACCCTCCATTCGTCCCACCAGAACAGTGTAACGTCCCCTCTCATCATGGCGCACCTCGTCAATCTCCAACGGGAGCGAGTTCTTGACCATAATACCCACCCCCCGCGAGCCCGAAGTGAAGCCGGAGTGGGCCGCCAAACGATATCCCCGCCGATTCATTGCATGAAAGGTGTTACCTATAAGGTGTGTCTCCTGCAGGAAGACAACATCTGGAGAAATACGTTTTAAATACTGCAGGACCACACCACGCTTAATCCTATCCCCCAGGCCGTTAACATTCCACGACAACACAATCAAATCCCTACCCCCCATCATACGTCAAAACAATCGGTCGCCCCCCACCGAGCATCTTAAAAACAACAAAACAGTTGCGGGTTTGCCTTGCGGTGCTAACAAACAACACACCCCCCCCACCCCCCGGTCCCAACAGAACTCCCCCCTCCCTGCACCCCTGCATGAGCCCAGACAGCCCCCCCAAAGTGCAGTGTGCCTGTCGCCCCATAGCTAAGTACTAACTAGTCCCCCCGAGGAGGAGGGAAGCCCCCAGCAGACCCCACCCGACCTCCCTGGGAGGGGAACATACGAAAGCAATATATGGTAAAGGAACAATATCCAGAGCAAGGCCTATACAGTCACCGCTCAATTCTGATCCGGCGGGCCCTCCCCGCCAGCCGCGCCCCCCCCACCCCGATCTCCAGGCAAAGTATCTAACCAGTCCCCAGCCACCTCGGGCCGGTCGAAGAAGTGCGTACGGCCATCCACCTCCACCCTCAGCTTAGCCGGAAAGAGCATTGAGTACTTGAGGTTTAGGTCCCTTAGGCGACGTTTAATACCAAGAAAGCTCTGTCGCTGCTTCTGGACCGCCGGAGTAAAGTCTGGGTAGAAGTGTACATCCATGTTGTCCAGCCTGACCGGTCCCTGTTGCCTGGAGGTCTGGAGGATGGCGTCTCTGTCCCGGAAATTAAAAATCCGGGCAATAATAGGCCGCGGCGGTGCACCGGTCTTAGGGCGGCCCCCAGGGACCCGGTGGGCACGCTCCACCGCAAAAAGCTTACTCAGCCCCCGGGGCTGGAGATGGGTCAGGATCAGTTCTTCCACGAAGAGATCTGCCGCCTCCGCCTCTCGGCCCTCCGGCACACCAATAATGCGAACATTGTTCCTCCGGGCCCGACCCTCGGAATCCTCCAGTCGCCGGTCCATCAGGGCGCTCGCCTGACCTAGCCGGCGCACCTCCTTCTGGAGGGCCACCACGTCCGTAGTGAGGCTCGTTGTGGTGTGGGCCAGGGAGTCAACTCGGTCGTTCGTTTTTGACAAGTCTGCCCTCACAAGGCCCACATCCACCAGGACCGAGTCAATTTTTTGCGCCAAGGTATCGAAACGCTGGTCCACTGAGGCCTTCATCTCTGCGATGGCGCCCATGACGTCCCGGAGGGTCAGATCCACCGGTTGGGCAGGCGCCTCCGTCGGGCCCACCAGGGATGACCGCGATGTCTCTGGAGAACCCTTCTGGAGCGTATAGCGATCCATGCTATTGGCCTGGTGCGCCGTGCCACGGCGGGTTGTCTTCATCTTCGCCCGGTCGCCATCTTGTTTGGTGGACATGCTGGCCCTTCCACCGTCGTGCCAAGATCTCCAAACGGGCCGCCACACCAAATCACGGGTGTCAGGGGGGGGGGGCGGGGGCGACCACCGGGCCGCGGGTCGACCCACCGCCGGCGGGTCAGCCGGGCACCTGGACAAGGCAACACCACCGCACCCCGCTCCGCAGCCCGACCCCGCCTGAGGCAAGGAGGGCGCAAAAGCGAAAGTGAAAGTGCGGGGTACGCGAGTCGCCCAGCCCCGCTCGCCGCTGTTATTCACTTCGTCCCCGGATCGCCCCACTACTCCAATCCGGGGGGCCGGCGAGGAGAAGGCCGCAACCTTCAATCGATGCTCCCACCGGTGTTCGGGGTCCGATTCGAGCCCAAAAAACGGGTGGCGCCTCAGCTCGGGTTCACCGACACAGTCCCCTCAACAAGGACAGGATATCGCCAGGATTAATTCAGGAGGTCGCGGAGGTCCTCGGGAGCCTCGCACCTACGCGGCCATCTTGGTTGCGCGCTAGGCTCCTCCTTTTATCCCCTTTTTTGAATGTGATGTAGGTGTACCCAGATGGACCAGCGACCACGCGAATCACGAAATTAGTAGCGTTTACACGTGTGTGTAAATGTTTGGAAGCTATCATATCAGCTTGAACGGAACACAAAATGTTTGTGCGTTCCTGTGTCCAGTGTGTGCTTTAAATAACTGGTCTTATCAAGTCGTAGAATGGTCTTGCCTGTTCTGCGTAATTCAAAATGTATGTCCTGCTAAAATTAAAAAATTCCAAAATGATTGCTGTCTTTTCAGAGTTGTTGCAAGTTGGAGCAACACACATTTTGTAAAAAGTGGCTTGCTAGACTTTTTCCTTCACTTGGCAAATCGTATTCTAAAATAGGACATTGTAGTCCATTGGAAGCAAACCCCAGAACAACGCAGTCTACTCTATCCAAGTGTTCCATTAATTATTTGTCAGTTAGATATACATCATCCACATAGGATAATGCCTCCTCATCAAAATTTTGAAGTAACTCAGTTACTAAGGCTGAGAACCTCCCAGAGCTATTTTATACCCCAGTGGCAATCGACAAAATTGCCGCTATAAGCCTAGCGCTGAAAATGTTGTCAAATATCTCCTTCCTGGTGCTATATCTTGGCAAAAAAATTCATTTGAGATATCTAATGTTGATTTGTATTTTTTCTGCACAATGGTATTTATTAGTGCAGCACTGTGTGCATTTTGTGCTGCGAATGTGCAAGTAGATGTGTTCAAATGTCTGTAATCCTTAGACGTTAAGAATTGTCCGGCTTCATTACGGGAAACAAGGGATAGTTCATTGATGAGGTGAAAATATCTAGTACGCCTTGTCATTCAAGTTGTTCAAGAACTTCCTTACCTTGTTTCTTAGCTTCATGTTTTATGGGATATTGTCTTTGGGGTAGAGGAGTTGATTTCAACCGAATCTTGTGATGAGGTGACTCATCATCTTACTCCACATGATTGCGGTATAATGCAGGAGCTAGCTCGAACACCCACTCCTTGACATAGGAATGTTTCACTGATTCTGTAACGATGTCTGGAAAGGCCAGTAAAATTACACTTTCCCCATTTGGGTACTACATTACAAACTCAGTTGGCCAATCCTTTTCAGCCAAGAGAACATGGTAACCATATGTCAAATTATTTTGTAATTTTGTATAAACGATGGGGTACACTTACCCTAGTATCAGGAATTTCCACCATGATTTGCTCACACAGCTCTACAGTGTCACTGACCACCCCGTTCAGTAGCAGAGTATTTTGGGCATGCCTAATTTTAATTCCAAGTAGCTATTTCTTTTGAAAATAAGGTTCAGGAGTCTTTGATTTCTCTTCTTTTTCAATGATGTAGTCTGATGAGCGTTATGATTCCTTCTTCGGTTTCACGTGCTCTTCTGATCTATGCTCTGACCGTCCACCTCTCTCCGAATGTGTATCAGATGACTCCTGAAAGGAACAAGAGGAACTTGTATCAGTATCCTGATACCTATCAGACTTTCTAATGTTATCACAGTTTCTAAAATTATATTTCTTTTCAGTGGAGCCCTGCTGAGGAGACCCACCGTGTGTTTGTGTCTTGTTTTTATTTTTTGGTTCATTATCCCATTTCTTCTTTGTGTGCTCGCTTAGAGTTATCCTTTTCAGAATTACTCTTAATTTGTGGTTTCCCAGATCTGGCTCCCAAATTATCTCTCCCTAGTGTTGCATTCTTCAATAATTTTAGACAATTCCCGCTCCTGGTGTGCAGGAGTGAAATCCCTCAGGCATTAGTGTATGTCCAATGCGGCTGCCTCCCCTTTTATGTTACTTAACATAACGGCTGACACTGTGGCAAAATTGCCCATTAGTTTCATTCCTAAGTCCAGAGCCGGTGCTGACCCCTACTCATTCTGTACGTATTTCAGTATGTTAGGCAAAACATACAGAGAATGGGTACAATGTGTTCTGGAGAAACGGCAGTGAAGACTGTACCCAAAGTTGCGCAGCCTTACATCAGGGGAGCCATCCCCATTGACAAGCAATATTTTGTGTTTTTCCTGCTGGCTCATATGGGTAAACACTGCTTCAAGCTGGCTCCTCATCAGCCATTGTTTTAAAATGTTTGGGAGAAAAATGGAAATTAAATAAATGGACTATGGATATAGGCTTTAAACAATATGGGATGTTTTATCCTTCGAGCTTGAACAACCTACAGCCAGTACATAGGGTCTACCTACTCAGTTGAGGCGGATTTTCCTCTTGGATGTGAGCAGGAGTCTCTGAGGTAGCACGATTGAACTACTCAGGCGATCCATAAAATAAAAACCCAACCAACGCTGATGGCGCCATGTCGTGTAGTTCCGACTAATCCATAGGATCTGCGTGTTTGTTAGACAACATACACTTTGGGTGAGGTGCTTAGACTGATTCTATGCACCCTGCATTATATGTTGGCCTAGAGACCAACTACCTAACAGTGGCACCATCAGCCCCCCTAACCCAAACAGGGAGCGAATAATTTCTGGCACCCACTGAATATGACAACCCTGTCCTCTTAAAGATCGTGTTAACAGATCTAGAACCCTTTTCGCTCAGTCACTTGTGCGCTCTTGTTCTCAGAGAAATATACAGAGAATACACAATGAGACATTTTCAATATATTTATTGAACCGTTATTCTGGTATAGAATACATATGCTGCAATAATCCGTAGACAGAATCAGATGAAAGTGATTACAAGCACCAAAATGGTAACTAGCAGGTATAATTCCACCATGGTGTTAAAACACTGTATATGTGCAGGGACATGGTACAGGTTAGTAATCAAATAGACTCCTACTATGCAATCCCTACTCTATGTGTGTCTAGAGTGTATGTAGGTGTATAGCCAAGAATCCCCCACTGGATGATCCAACCCCATTACCTGGAGGGAAAGAATGTAAAACCCTGTTCTGGTCACAAGCTGGACACCCTTCATGGAGATGTCAGGCAACTGCTTGGTAAAACCTCAGCATGCAGGAACCTTCTATATCAGCTGAAGTGTCTTCTCTGCTAACCCCCGGAAATGCTTATTAATTTATAATAAAAAGCATCCTTGCGATGTACGTGTAGATTATCATTGCTATGGATAAACAGATAGCCCTGTCTCCCCATTGATGAAGATAGAACGACATTTGTACAGCGTGCGTAAAAGCCTTGTACTCGGTGTTTAGGACATCATTATACTGTTGTGCAAAGCCAGATGTGTAAGCCAAGCAGTTTTTGGGAAACTAATCCAACGGGTACACACGCAAATGTGTGTAAAAGGTTATAGTGAAATGTTGTTGTGCAGAAAATGGACAATGTTAGAAAAGTGCAGCTTTTCTACATGGGCCTAACTCAGGCACATCACAAACTATATTAATGTCACCCTCTCAAAGAATAACCCCACGACAGGTAGGGGCACCAAGGGTGCCTTAGTCTGGCCACCAGACTTGCCGTTGGCCTGACAGGCCAGACAGGTACGGCAAAACTTCTCCACTTCCTGACCAACTCCTGGCCAGTAAAACAGAGATGCTAACCTGTCCTTTGTCTTTTTGATGCCCAGTTGACCAGCTAAGGGTACTTCATGGGCTAGCTTCAACAGTAAATTCATGTGCACCTGAGGAACCACCACCCGTTAGCTGGATCCTGGCTCTAGGTCTGTGGGCTACCTGTAAAGGAGCTCATCTTACCAAGCTACCTTGTGCTTTCCGACTACTCCAGTAGAGACCTGTTTCTGAGCAGGATTCCACAGGCCAACAAGTGTAGGACACTCAGCCTATGCCTTTCGAAACTCCCCACGGGACAGTCTTCCTGCCACCAGCTGCTCCTGCAGCTCAAGCAGGGAACCAAACTTCAACACCTTATCCGCCTCTGGATGCTCACCCTCCTCTCCAACTGGAGCAGGAGGTGTAGACACCAGGATATGTACATTCTTAGAATCTGTCCTTTGTTCTTGTTATGGCCTATTCTCCTTATTCTGTCTTCTGCTAGAGTGGTCCCCATCTCACTAGGAAGTGGTTTTACCATTTGTGCCCTAGTGAGCACATCTGATGAAATCCAGGGCATATAGGCTTCAGGGCCTGGTACTAACTTTGGTTTAACCGGATCATTCCCCAGAGAGCCTCCAGAGCCCTGCTTCTATTGTATACCCATGTTGACCATTGCCTTCTTGCCATTCACTTCTACCTCCGGTCTGGCAAGATGGTACTCCATGTCATCAGCGCTAGCCACGAGTCCATAATCCTTGGAACCAGGGTTGATCTCCACGGGTTTGAGATATTTCCGTTCAGTCATAGTCCTGTGGGCCCCTTTATCCCTCATGGCAGGAACCTCCCTTCCATTGACACTTGCCATGCTTAAGGGAATCTGGGTCGAGTTGGCATATGTCTCTGGTGACTAGGTTAAACTTAGTTAAGCCTCCCTTCATGTCTGCCTACACTGAAAGCACATTTGCTATCACAGGTGCCACTGGCACTGCGTCCTTCACTGTGTTGTCCATCGTTAAGTGTCTCTTTTGGTGACACTTCTAGCATTTAATCACCTTGGGAGTGAAAGGACCCTTATGTTGCCGGAAGAAGAAAAGATGACATGACTTCTGTTGGCAGTATAGCATAGAGTTTGTAAAATGTGCACAGAAGGTCAGTTAGCTCCGTGGAACTGGAATCTGAACTTCATCTTACAATGAGCCAGATAGTTTCTTTTAAAGCTTTGTAACAGCAAGTATGTCATACATTTGCATATTAAATCAAACATTTGCTTAAGCACAACATTATCATTTAATATCAAAAGGTAATACTTTCTGCAAAAACATCTAACAACACGTTTTCGGATTGCGACTCTTGCACATGTTATTGTTACATTTTCGAGCCACCAATGCACTACTGGTGTCCATGGCTTGTCTCGTGCTTTGAAGCCTAACAATGCTCTACTGCCTACAAGTCTACTTCTCTGCAAGGCCTAACTTCCCACTTATCCTGCACCTCTGTGCTGCTATTTTCTCAGTGATGCGTTGTTGCAATGCCACTGTGTGACTTTCCATTTCTGCTGTGTCTAATTATATTTCTCTGGTCTACTAAAGCTCGTGCTTACTTCCCTATCCCCAGGTCCTGACTCCATTTATGTTTTTTAGGTCTTGCGCCTAGCGTTGCAGTGCGCAGCATTGCTCGCGCAGCGAGAGACCTCTTGTACGGGGTTTAAAAATCGCCCTAGGAATCGCACACGCTCGTGCGTGTGCTTTTCCTTTTGGCTTCCGCGATTGGCCTTTGCGTGCCTGTTTTTCTCTAAGACGGCACAGGCCCGATAATTGAAAACACATGTTTCGCTTTGGCGCACGTGCGCACACAGCTAGCGGGCTTGTTTCTTTCACTGCCGCTTGTTTTCTTTCCCAGTGGTATTGTCACGGGCCTCTTGTTCTCAATGGGCTTTGGATTTTGTGAGGTATCAAGCGTCAAGATCCGATTTCTATATCTGGCGTGGTTCGTCCCGAGGTATTAAATGTTGGTAAAAAGTGATAAAAGTACTGTCTGCAGTTTTTGGGGTGCCACTCCAGGCATTGCTTGGGTATGTGGCTGAAATACCAGCAGGAATATGCAAAGTAAGTGCATGTGCGTTGTTACTGGCAGAGAGATGAGTAGCACTTTGCTGGGAAAGATGACCCATTAAGAGTTAAAGACTGGAGAAAAGGCTTGATGCACTATGCTGAAATGCCAGATTTATAATCTGTGACACTGCCAGCTTCATCCAGCCTGCACGACCTCTGCACCCCCTCTGACTACATGTCTGGTCAGTACCGGCAACATGGCTGAACTTTAATGCAGTAAGTTAAGGCTCCAGAGGTAGAGAGCTGAGGTAGCTGAGGTCAGTACTCTAAGTACAGAGATATGGCCCCAGATTCTGAAGGGGAAGGGGCTAGCGAGGCTAATGATAGATCCATTTAGTGTCCTGTTTAATTTGCGGGAATCCCTTCCGGTGGTGCTGTGCCCATTTAACTTTCATAATGTAAGTAGGCCACCCTCTCCACTACTACCGTGTATTGGAATGCAGGTATATGTGCCTATTAGTATATACTGTCATTACATTGTTTCTTTGGTTTGCCAAATTGTATGTCTTTCCTATGCATGAAAATAAATTAATAAAAAATCAGATATAAAGTGATCCCTTGGAACCAATCGCTCAGAATGTGTGTAATAAATAACACGTTAAAGTGAATGGATCGCCTCGTGACACATAAGGATGATACAGTGGGCTGGATTGCGTAATGACGAATAATAGCGTGGACTCTAGATTGGCTAATGTGTAGATAAGGGGGCATAGATGAAATCCGACCAGAAAGGGCCACGGCGGCTTCCAGCACAGCACACCAAGTGGCCCCCGCTGTAACTCGCACCCGCTGTTTGCATGGATAGGTTGCTGCACATTATCAGGGAGTCTGCGTTTAAGTGCACACAACAGTGAAAAGCCGAATGGGCGCGATTACAGGACTTGAGTAATACTTTGTAATACATTAATCAGCTTGGTCAGGAGGTAGCTTTCAGTCTGATTAAGTGGGAGGGCGGAATTGCGGTTCTCAGAGAAAATATTGCACAAGTGTTAATATTGACCGTACCGCTAAATCCACTATGGGAACAGTGGCCGAGCAGTACGTACATGCGTGTAGCGTGACGTGGAGCATGCGTCCAATCATCTGATATACTATTGAAGAGTGAAGTGAGGCTCTCAGTCACGGTAGGTAAACCCTCTGTGCAGCACAGTAACCTACAACATGAACCACAATTGTATGGCAAAACACAAAGCCTTCATTTCTTATTTTTAGCAGCAAGCAAATTAAGTTACACATGAAAACGTTTAAATCCCAGAAACTGTGGGAGGTGGATGCTTTCTAAGGAACTGATGAATGTCACGGTCTCCTAGGGCCGTCGCCTTCAGTAAGACTTTTCAAGCAAATGTTCAACATTTGTTTAACATTTTTTTTATTGGTTTTGAAATATGACTATAGCCCTCTGGTGGCAAATACACAAATAAAACAAACATTGACAAACCCCTGCGCGCTCAACCCTACTCCACTTTGCTTTCCTCCACCTTCCGACCAGGAAACTCGGTTGTGTCCAGCTCGGGGCAGATGGTAGGGGCCCAGAAGCAAAGTGTTAGCTGTCTACTGCCCGAGTAAGCCTGGGATCGGGATTGGGTGGCTTCCAAACAGAAACAACAGGCTGGCATGTGGTGAGGTGCTGACTGACCCTGCGCGCTTTGTGTAGTGGGCCACGTCGCCATTGAGGCCTGCTCTGACGACATTGCAGCCAGGGTCAAGCTCCCATGATATCGTGTGCTAAGTAGTTGCAAATACAGGAGAGCCCTGGAGACACAGCTCGAGCGCTGCTGGTGTGCACCCGGCATACGACTGAGGCTCAGATCGGAGCTGAGGCCTAGGATCCAGCTGAGGCCGGAGTGCGCTCGGACCTGGCTGGGTGGCGCTACAGGCTTCTAAGGAATGAAATCTGTTGAGAGCGGGTGCTCCAGCTAAGATTGGCGCCTTGGAAAACGAAGACGCGTCCGGCATAGTACTTGTGTGTCCCAACAGGCGTGAAATGGTGGAGACGGAGCAGCAGGCCCGATGCGTGGACCGTGTAAGTACGCTATTATACCTGGGGGGCTGTTGGCCTCGGTGGGAGCTTGCGGCCCTTCCCACGGATTGGTGCATTGCAGCCGTGTGCCTCGTTCACGTGGGAGTGAGCCCGGGAATGAATGGCGAGGTGCGGAGTTCGAGGGTGACACAGTGTGGGCGCAGCGGGTGGCGGGTCTAGGCCGGTGCTAGCGGAGCTGTGGCACGGAGCATCTGGCTTCCTGGCACGCCGGCAATAGCTGTTGCTGCCGGGAGATGGTTGGTGATAATGCTGCTTGCCCCGGCGGGTGCTGCCTGCTGATCCGTCGCCCCCCACAGGAAGAGACTATTCGTGGACTGGCCACAGTGGGGTCTCCATTCAACACCTGGCACTGTGCAACTCACCTGCACACAGGGGGCCCTACATATAGGGGAAGACGATTCCCCCCACACACCATCAGCAGAACCAACTAGCACTGTAGGCCCCCTGAGGTTGACTACTTTCTACATGCTGTGAAGGGAGGCGAGCCCAACCATACCAGTCTTCAGGACTTTTTATCTCTAGTCAATATGGGGAAAAACGACCCCAAGCAGTCAAAATTACCATTTGAGAATATGGTCTCGCATTAGTAAAGTTTGAGCTATTGGCATTGCTAATAATAATGCAACACCAATAGCTCAAACATTCAGTAATCCAAGACCTATTGCATAGCAAATGCTTGTTATTCTGCTATTGTAGACATCGTTGGCCTGTATTTTTCCTTTAACACGTACCCCGGAACACTTCTTTTATTGACATGAGTAAGCCTTCTTCATTTTCTACATTCATTGTAACATTCCCCCCTTTGTTTGAAATTGTAACTATTTGCTTACCTTCCCTTTTGCTGGGATTCATTAATGTGTATACATTCTCCTCAACGTCCTGTATTTTATTGACCAATTTAGTAGTAAACATCCCACTCAACTTCTGATTAACCCTTTTGCAACATACTATCACTATCTGGAAGGCACAGAACATCAATAGCTAGATTACAAGAACAGGTAATGAGGCCTTAAATACTCCTAACATCCAGGATGGTACCCCAGTTAACCACCCTGAAAACCATTCTTCGGGGGCACTCCCCTTGTCCACCATCTTCTTTTGCAAGGTATTCAGAGTGTGTATGGCTTCTGCTAGTGTTCCAGTATCTGCGTCATGGCTGGAATACATGTGCAGCAAGCAGGTTGAATCTTGGCACATACTCCACCCTCCATGGCCATCATTAAGTCCAACACATATCTATGCAGCATAAGCATTACTCTCATAGTTGGCAACTCTTTTTTGACTGCTTTAAGGCCATCCTTAGTGGCGTTGATTAGTTTCATCAACTCCCATCAAGTAATCTGAAGCCACTGGCAGACGCTTTCGCTTAAACGAACGCAAGGTTGCTGCCGAAGTAGGGCTGTGCGTAATTGAACAGCCAGGCTGTAGCATTGAAATACTCTGCAGCTCTCATCCTCCTGTTATGGTGCAGGAAGGTGCTGGAAATACCAGGGAGGAGTGTGCACAGTGACCAAAGAACAGAGACCTCTCCACCTGAAGGAGGTTGCGTATACAGCCTCTCACCACAGTTGCAGAGTAATCCATTAGGCTGAGGTGTCCCATTGCAAGTCAGTATTATATCTTGTAACATTGCAATTGATGTTGTTTCCCACTGGGACTGTTCCATTTCTTTAAAAACACAAAGAGAAAAGAATGGGGGTTCTACCTGCTCTATGTGTGAGTCTAGATATGTTCTCATCCCACACTGCCTGACACTTTTGTCATGTGCTATTTTTATTCCGATTCGCCTTCCATAGAGAAAGTGTCCTGCACCAAAATGCAGCGCCATGTGACAATGACCATGAACGTATACTGATCTTTTTGCTCAGACATCTGGCCTTTCTTGACAATCGTGGAGCGGGGTGTGGAGGAGTAATTCTTGTAGATTAGTATAGGTCAGGATACCCCTAAAAATCAGTGATGCAATATTTTAGCTCTTCAAGTTTAATCTTTTTACCTCAAAATTTGTGTCTTGGCCAATGCATCTAACTTCACTACTAGCTCTTTGTGGTCTGATAAAACATTCATTACATCTGCTAACTCCTTCTCATAGTGTGTGGTGTGTACTAGGAATGTTTCCTGTTTGACCCACAGTAGTTGCATCTGCACTCGTATTCTTCAAAGAAAAAGATGTAACAGATACATGGTAATATTTGGTATGTCTGTGGAAGACTGTAGCCTATCTGAGTCGGTGGTGTGTTGAATCAAAGAACAAAGAGAGAAGTGTTAGAAGTCTGCGTACCTATCTCTGCTATGTGCTGATACCACATATTATCTAATTAGCGAGCTTGAATACTATGGGATATATTTTTCTATTCGGGTACTGCTCTCTGCAAGCATGTGATGTTTTTACATAGTCCCATATTTGAGGTAAAATACCATTACACTGTAGCCACCTGCATAAGAAGACATAAAAAGAAAAACAAAACAACAGCACATAGCTATCCACTAGTAGAGTCGACGATAATACTCCACTCACTCTTTGAAGGGAGACATTGTTACTCCTGTGCCTCCCTGTCCCCCTCTTGTTCCCCTTCTCTCTGTGTATGGAAGTGTCTGAGGCAAGGCGAGATCCATTCACACATCTGTCACATGGCTCCATGGTTTCAGTCCATCCACTTTTACTGCAGTGGGGGCTCTTATTGTCACTGAGAAGGGGCTGTCAAATCTGGGATCCTTCCATTTGTGGACAAAATTCCGCACATAAACTTTTTGCCCAACAGGTATCGGATTGAGGCGGTCTTCTCCTTTTGCAATATCTGTTTAAAGAAGAACTTGACAGACTTCATTAACTCAGACAAATAATTAATTTCACACCCCAAAACCTCAGCTGTCTTATGGGCATCTGTCTTTTGCTCTGCTTTTGTTAAAGGGGTGGACAAAGCAAACACACGGAGATGATGGACGGAGTGCTTACACTTTTCAGACACTCACCCCCAGTCACAGATCTGGGTTGAATCCATCATTATTCTTTCGCTCACTTCGCCACCTCAGTTCAGATCCAGCTATATGCAAATCAGTCTTGACCCTGTGCCTCATGGGAACAGTCCAGTCTGAACTGCCAAGCCAGGTCTTCCCTGAACCGGAAACAAGCTTCCTGGGACCAGTTTCTTGTTAACTCATGACAACACAACTAACTTAGTCATCCGGATTGTACCTGGTACCATGAGTTTTACTTACCTGACATTCAATGAGGGAGATACAGTCCCCATTACCTACAAACCGCATTTGTACACATCAGCAGAGATGCGTTTTCCCCCCATTGAGTAAATTCGTACAGCAGTAGAGATGATGATCCTGAAGGAACGCTCTCTGGCTCAGAGGAAAAGCATTGTTATGGTATCGCCTGTGCCTACTCTAGAGGCGGTCACAAAGATGATCGTACCGAATTCTAAGGCCTTGCACCCACGTTGGATTCAGTGGGTGAGTTGTTTGATATCGGCTGATGTCACTTTTATCTTTGACCCATCCTTGCAGAAACACGAGTTTTTACAGCATGAACAAGTTCGTCCTGCGCCAAAGTTTTTACTATCTCTTTACCAATACAAGTGCATAGTTTATACCGACGGATTGGCGCAGCCGGCCTTTGGTTCCAAACATGCTTACTAGGCCGCCTTTGTTATTGTGGCAGGTTCTATGGTTGACAGTGAGTTTAATCTACCTTAGTCCACACACAGTCAGTCTCTTGGGTGCTGCATGGCTCGTTTGGCTGAGCAGCAGGCTTTAGTGTTGGCTCTCGAATTCGCTGATCCAGATATACCTACTCTTATAGTGTGCCATTCTTTCTATTGCGTACAATCCTTTAATGACAATCTCTTCTTTTGGTCTCAAAACGATTATCAAGACTCTAAAGGTAGCGCAATGAAGCATAAGACGCTTTGGGTTTGAGTGGCAGCTCTTAAGGAAAGCTTGCCGCTCACACATGTTATACATACTTTTGGCCATCAGCGTGTGGGAGCACATGCTGTTGGTAATTCTCTGGCTGGTGAGGCAGGCATCTGCAGGTGTCACATGTTCAGTAGCAGCAGTTACAAGGTCCATTACTAAAATTGATAATGAAATTCTTGTAGCTATAGCTGCAGCCAGATATGGGGGGCCGGGTCCCCACAGTGCTTTGTGTGTCAAGCAGCAGAGCTTAAACTTGATCCGTTTCCGCACTGGCAACCAATGAAGTTGTCGGAGCAGCGGGAGTGAAGCTGATCTATACGGGGCATTAGTAACTAATCGTGCCGCGGTGTTTTGAACCACCTGCAGACGGCTAAGCGCAGACTCGTTAGCAGCGACCAAGAGAGCATTACAGTAGTCCAATTTATTCAGTACGAGTGCCTGAACAAGTGTCTTGCGGAGAGAGTCCGGGAGATAGGGAAGGGCTTTCCTCAAAAGGCTCAGAGTAAAAAAACATGCTCCAACTGTATGAGATACATGGTCCTTCATAGACAGAGCCTGATCAAAGCGCACACCCAGGTTTTTTGCTGTTGACTTGGGCAGAGGAGCAGGGCCCAGTTCCATTGGCCACCAAGTGGGAGACCACATGATGGGGGCATCTCTGAAGAGGATGATCTCCGTTTTATTTGCATTCAGCTGGAGAAAATTGCTACTCATCCACTGCGAGATGGCCAGCATACCCAAGTCTAATGTAGTCGGTTACGGCTACCAACGCGGTCTCTGTGCTGTAGTTTGCGCGGAATCCTGATTGGGACGGATCCAGGTATCCGGTTGCTTCGATATGGTTAGAGAGATGTTTATTCACATGCTTTTCCAGGACCTTGCTCAGATAGGGCAGAAGGGAGATAGGACGGAGGTTGGAGAGGTCATCCATTGGAAGTTTATTGTTTTTTCTCAATGGAATGACCTGGGCTGCTTTCCAAGTGGGGGGGACCAGACCCCTTCCAAGAGAAGAGTTAAAAAGAGGACTAACAGAGTCTGCGAGTACCTGTGCGAGAGGTGCCGAGATTTTTGCAGGCATAACATCTAAAGGGGAACCGGATTTAACATTGCACAAAAGTGTGATGGTCTCATCCCTAGAGAGGGGTGGGAAAGTCAGTAGAGTTGTACGGGTGGCATTATGGGATTGAAGGGTGTCATCAGGCAAGGGTGCATGACGGGTACTTGCGAATTTATCGTAAATGGAGTCAATTTTTTGTATAAAAATAGAGCTAATGTTGTTGCAGAGAGACTGGGAGAGGTTGTTATCCAATTCACATGCTTTTGGACAAATGAAATCTTGCAGAATTTGATGAAGGATTTTAGGGGAATTTCCTGCCTGTCTTAGTTGCTGGGCTATGTGCGATCTACGGGCTTGTTTGATTTCGTTGTGGTATAGGGTGAGTGCGGCTCTGTAAATTGCTTTATCCGTGTCTTGGTGGGTGCGACGCCACCTTCTTTCCAAATTTTTGCAGCGGCTTTTTGTCGTGCGTAATTCGGGGATAAACCAGATAGCCAGAGTATTCCTAGGGGCTTTAGTACAAGTCTTTACAGGGGCGATGGAATTGATGGTCGCTAGGACAGTGGTGTTGAAGAGGGTAAGATTTTCTTCAGTATCATTGGTCAGTGGATACCTGGGGGGTATAAAGACTGATGAAAAGGACTCATGGTTGATTTTGTGCCATTGTCTGTAGGCAAATTGGGTGTGTGCTGCCGTTATAGCGGGGGCATGGAAACACTGCACTTGAAAATTAATGAGTGCATGGTCCGTCCAGCACATAGGGCGGGGAGCTCCACAGGTAAGCCGGTCAGTATTGGCGCAGATGATTTCAATGGTGTGGCCTGCTGTGTGTGTAGGGCCATCATTCTTTTTTATGAGGTGAAGGGTGGAAAGGTCAGCGAAGAAGGATGATATTTCGGGAAGCGAAAGATTTTCACTATGTATGTTAAAATCTCCTAATAATAGGAAGTTATTAGAGGCAATGACATGAGGGGCTATTATTTCCATTAATTGTGTGGAGAAGTCCTTTAAAGGGCCCGGAGGCCGATACACCAGAGCCCCTCTCCATAGATCATGTGGGGCCATTTCCATCTTGAAAAGCAAAATTTCAATTTGGGGGTTGGTATCGTAATTTGTGCATGCTCATTATGAATCATTGCAACCCCCCCTCCCCCCCTGGTTTTCAGCTACCGATCAAGCCGCAAAATTCTGTACCCCTCTGGAATGGCGATCTTAATATCGGGACAACTGGAGGGTTTCAGCCAAGTCTCAGTCAGGAAACCCACATCAGGAGAATCAGTGTTTAATACATCCCAGATCTCTAAAGCGTGTTTTGTGAGTGATCTAACATTCCCCAGAAAGCCCTTCCAGAAGTGGCCCTGTGTGGTCTGAGGGATCGGGGTATTGCCTGCGGTATTAGTGTCTAGGGGGACAGAGGGTGCGATATCACACTGTCCACAAGCCGATGTGGTAGGGGCATTTTGTAGGATTTCAATATCACAGTTACTTTGAAATTTGCATTGTATACAGGAGATGGGCCCTTCCAAGGAATGCAGCCCCCCGTTGGGGCAGATCAAGCTGGTCAGGCGACACTCACCTTGAATGAGCTTGAGTTCTGCCCCACTATATGTGTATATGCACTTCAATTGATTGAGTGTAGAATTGGCATAATCCCTGGCGCCTGGCGGTGTCCTGGCGCGGACGGGCGCAGACGGGCTTGCCTTTGGCGTGCCTTCAGCACGCTGCTGGCGCGCTGCTGGCGCGCCCACTGCGCGCGTCCACTGCGCGCATGCGCCATGGCCCTCTAAGTAGCGTGTGGGAAGCAGACGCTAGACTGCTCCCCACGTTACCTCCAAGATGGCGGGCGGGCAGCCAAGAAACGTAAGTGCAGCGTTTAAAATGCCTCAATGAAGGGGAGCGGGGAGAGAATAAATGTGCCTTAAGAGTGAGTTCTTTTAAAAAGCTTAAAAACACAGTAAATGCACACACTAAAAACGATATTAAAAGCAACCTTACAGCGAGAAAAAAAATCCTCCAATACCCCTCGCACAGCGCAACAGCCTCGATCTCCCGGCTCAAGCCTCAGGAGATGTCGACACTGCGCGCATGCGCCATTGCCCTCTAAGTAGCGTGTGGGAAGCAGACACTAGACTGCTCCCCACGTTACCTCCAAGATGGCGGGCAGGCAGCCAGGAAACGTAAGTGCAGCGTTTAAAATGCCTCAATGAAGGGGAGCGGGGAGAGAATAAATGTGCCTTAAGAGTGAGTTCTTTTAAAAAGCTTAAAAACACAGTAAATGCACACACTAAAAACGATATTAAAAGCAACCTTACAGCGAGAAAAAAAATCCTCCAATACCGCTCGCACAGCGCAACAGCCTCGATCTCCCGGCTCAAGCCTCAGGAGATGTCGACGCTATGTTACAGGATTTACAAAAGACTTGAAACACTCTTGCTAAAACTGAGTTGCACTCGTCCAAAGACACAGCGGTGCTGATCCCAGTCACAGGGTGGCTTCCTAAAGTTGGAGATCTGGTCTGGGAGAAGATAGAGAACAAAAAAGAGTTTGTCCCTCCTACCGAGCACCAGTCCCAGTTCTTGGATTAAAGGGCACTCAAACTGTGATTTTGCCTCTACTACTAGGAGTGTGAAGTGGAAACATCAATTGATGTGCTGCCTGTTTTGTCATCATCTTCAACGACTACACCTCGAGATTATGTCTCGCCGCCTATGGAGCTTACTGTAGACATTCCCACATGTACGCTCCAATCATCTTTTAATGATGACCAACCACCGTTATATCGATTAGGAACTGTTGTTTATTACATGGACAGAGACAACTTTTCTTTAACTTCATCATCTTCTTCATCGAATTCTACTGTGGATGAACCCCCAGTAGTATTTTCATTTTCTTTTCCTGGTTTCTACAGAACTTATCTGGTTCCTCCTTGGTGTTTACAATGGTATTGCTCTTCATGTGGGTTGGATTTGTGACTGTCTTTGTTCTTTTAATTAATGGTCATTATTTGCCAGAACGCTCTGATGTACATTTGGTTGATGGTGTTTTGGCCCTACACACATCATCACATTTAATTAAAAGGGTTCAATCCCATGTTAACATTTCGGCTGTGCCAGTAGTAGATGGAAATATGTAGGATAAAGTTCCATACGAAGTATACGGCCCGACGGAGACAATTCGAATGCCATAAGTCTTTTGTGTGTCACTGGGTGATGTCATCACACCTGGGACTGGAATATTAATTCAGTACATTCATTGTTTTCAGATTTAAAATATTACACTGCTTTTGAAAACTGAGGATTTGTATTTAAATTCTTGCCAATTATAGTGATTTACTCTATTTCTAACATTATGGTCATCATTTCTTGCATAAATCCAACACAGTTAGGAGTCACGTTAATTATACACAATGGGAACATTGTCCTGTTCCATTTAAAGGTAGTTCCCAGACTCAGAAAAATAAGTATGTCTATTCTTTAGGCTATAATTTGTCTGATCTCAGGTCTTATTATTATAAATTAAATGCCCAAACACTTACAAAATGTATGCTGAACATACTAAATTGGTATATTCTTCAAATTTCATAACTAATTTGTCCTTAGGAGGTTATGATTTTTGGAAAGACATGATTGCATTAAAATCAATATGGGGTACCAAATATTGGCAGGTGCATGGAACTGAATCATTGCATCAGGCATGTCTGATACCATCACAGATGACATTCCTGAATCAGACAGTGCAACAAACTACATGTTTTCGTTTGGCTACTGCAAAAAATTTAAATTCTCCATCATTCCCGTCATTAGCAGATTATGACGACTGGCAACAGATTGCAAACTATTCTCTAGGGGACTTACACGGTTTGGTCCACAATGGTACCCTTAATTTGTTCACTATTAATCCCTTGGGCTGGTTAATATGGCCCCTCAGTACTAATGCTTGCCAGTTAAGTTTTTCAAATTCGACAGAAGGATTTAGGCTCAGTAGACCAGATCCTGGTTTTCCACAAACACATTTGGTTACAACCTATTCAGTGGGTAAATTGTGTCAACAGTGGTTGGGACAGTCATCATTGTCTTCTGTGAAACAACATCTCTCAAGTTCACTGGCGACATTGATCTTGCAGATTTCATTTTGGGTCCAAGGTCTCCTCGCCGAAAACATATTGCTTATGAAGCATATAATGAATTCTCGAAGCTGTCTCAAATGGAGGCAGCTTTCAGATTGCAACAACTAGATCAAGACGACTTGCGTACAGTTTTGGATGTTGTGGACAACAGCATTAATACTTTGTCTTCTCGTATTTACACTTTGGACAATATTGTTTCATCTGTAATTGACATTGGGCAGAATGAAGTGGCTGTTTTGTATCATGGCCAAAATCAATTACGCTCTGTTATGCAATTTGGCTGGACTTTGCAAACATTGAAAAATGGGAAAGTGCCTTGGAATTAGTTGAACACAACTGACCTGTTTTTGCCCTTTAATTTAACAGATAAACAAAAACTTATGTCTATGAAAGATTCGACATACACATTGTTGCACATTGAGAAGTTAGAACAACTACCCTGCTCAATAGCAGAGACCAATTCCTCAGTATGGTTAATGCACAGGGTTATTTCTTTGCCCATTTCCCTCTTTCAATTTACTGCATGTATGAAACATTATCCCAATGGTAGATTTGAACCCTGGGTAGTGCTTTCTTTTTTGTTACTTTTTAAAATTTTTATATGAACAACAACCGGGTACTGGTGCATACAAGACAAATTAAAAGTGAGAAATCCCCCCTTCAATACAGTCCTCATCATAGTGACATTCACCCCTTGAAGGCAGAGGGAGTCATGCGGAGCAAGTCGGACATAGAATTTACAGAGAAGTATAAGAGACAACGCTATCCATAGAATACAAACACGTTGCAACAGGTGATTGGGGCTGCAGGGAGCAAGAACACCACACCTAAGGGGGGGAAGCCAGCACCTCCGCCGTCAACTGGGCCATCAATGTTCGCCTTTCCCTCTGAAGCTCCACTGTCGGGTAAATGCAAATGTCTCCTCTGTATCTATTCCATGTTCCCCATTTCTGATCCCATTTCTTGGGGCAACCCCGTCCCTTAAATACTGACTTTTCAGCAACCATGGCGAGGTCCATATCCTGTGCCCAGTCAACCAGGAACGGGACTGTCCTCACCCCCCATTTCTGGGCAATATTCCTTTTTGCGATAATAAAGCCCATAGAGGCCCACGCTTGTTCAGCCTGTGTGAGGTCCGTCGCCCCCCAACTATTAAATAAGCACAGCTGTGGAGATAACCCAAGGGTTTTGCCTCCCGCCCTCTCCAGTTGACGGACAATTTTCCCCCAGTAGTCCTGGATGCGTGGATAGTCCCATAAAATATGAATGAAAATGCCCTCCTGGTTACAGTGTCAGAGGCAAAGCGGATCGGGCATCTGCCTAATTTGAACAGTAATTTGGCATCAAAGTAGGCCCGGTGGAGGATCTTAAACTGGAGGAGCTGCATGCGCATGGTGATGGCTACTTCTCGAGGCGAGGCCAAAGCGTCCCGCCACATGTCATCCTCCAACTCCGCCAAATCCCTCTCCCACCCCCTCAGTTTCAGCATCGGGTCAACACGATTGTTGACTAGCTTTTTGTATGTAAATGAAATGGCCTTACGATCCATGGGATCCAACAATCACCGGCCTTCCAGCGGGGATGAGTCGGGAGGGGGCCTTCTCTCAGCAGGGCGGAGGACACAGCATGGGTAATCTGTAAGAACCTAAATGTCTCGGACGGAGCCAATTGGTATTTAGCTTGAACCTCCGCAACGAGGCCAGCTTCCCTTTAACCCAAAGGTCTCTAACCGTGGAGATTCCAATTAAATCCCACTTGTCAAACCCTGGACAAGAGCTAAGATGCCCCAGAACACCAGGTTCCCATAAAGGAGTTGCCTTCGTAAGCAACTTGTGCCACCCCAACCTTTTGGTGACACTGTGCCAAATCTCGACCGTGCTTGCCGTAGGCCCTGTTAGGTTGAGTTTGCGGGGATTGGTGTAAAGCGCTCTATTCTAACCGCCTTGCCCCATGAGCCAATGGTCCGTGCCAAAATTAGGCTTGTCGTGGGGTTCAAACACCCATCTATTGACAGCGATCAGCTGGGACGCTTGATAATATAGTCTGAGATCCGGTAGGCCGATGCCCCCATCATACCAACCCATGGTGAGTTTAGTCATTGCTATTCGCGGCGTACGGCCCTCCCATAACAATTCCCGCAATACACCAGCAATTTGGGAGAAATAAGAATCTGGGATCGAAATGGGGGTATTCTGCAGAGAATAGGAAGTGCGAGCATTTTAAACAGGGACGCACGTCCAAGAAGAGTCAGGGGAAGAGAGCGCCAATGCTTGGCATCGGATTTAAAACGCTGCAGAGGTCCAAGTAAGTTTTGTTCAAAGAAGAGATCGGTGTCAGGAGTGACAAAGATGCCAAAATATCGAAAACTCCGGGGAGCCACCGGTATCTCATAGCCCTGAGGACTCGCCGTGGGGGGAACCCCACAGCTCGTACATCTGCGACTTGGACCACTTAATCTGATATCCAGAGTGGGCACCAAAGATGTGAAAAATATGAAGCACCCGCAGCAGGGAGCGCGCAGGGGAAGCCAAGTACAGGGGGATATCATCAGCATAGAGCGAGATGCGGTCCTCGTGATCCTCCGTCCACTTAAGCCCCCGTATCTCTGGATCACCCCGGACCCACACCACAAGTGGATCTAAATCAATCAATCAATCAAGTAACTTGTAAAGCGCACTACATACCCGGGAGGGTTTCAAGGCGCGGGGGGGGGAGATGTTACTGGTCGAAGAGCCAGGTCTTGAGTTGTCTCCTGAAGGTCAGCAGGTCTTCGGTTTGACGTAGGTGGAGGGGGAGGGTGTTCCAGGTCTTGGCGGCACGATGGGAGAAGGACCTGCCTCCGGAAGTATTTCTCCGGATGCGTGGGACCGTGGCCAGGGCGTGGTCAGCGGAGCGGAGTTTCCTGTTGGGTACATAGAAGGAGAGTCGACTGTTGAGATAGGCTGGGCCGGTTTTGTGGAGTGCTTTGTGTGCGTGCATCAGGAGCTTGAAGGAGATTCTTTTGTCGACGGGGAGCCAGTGCAGGTTCCTCAGGTGGGGGGTGATGTGGTTGCGGCGCGGGACATCGAGGATCAGGCGTGCAGAGGCATTCTGGATTCTCTGTAGTCTGCTGATGAGCTTGGACGAGGTTCCGGCGTAGAGGGCATTTCCGTAGTCGAGCCTGCTGCTGACCAGGGCCTGGGTGACAGTTTTCCTTGTGTTTGTCAGGATCCATCTGAAGATCTTGCGGAGCATGCGGAGGGTGTTGAAACAGGTGGAGGAGACTGCGTTGACTTGTTTGGACATGGAGAGTTTTGAGTCGAGGATGACTCCCAGGTTGCGTGCGTGGTCGGTGGGGGCCGGGGGGGACCCTGGTGACGTGGGCCACCAAGAGTCGTCCCATGCGGAGGGGTTGGACCCGAGGATGAGGATTTCTGTCTTGTCTGTTGTCAGTTTGAGGCAGCTGTCCTCCATCCAGTCGGCGACGGCCTTCATTCCCTGGTGGAGGTTGGATTTGGAGGTGAGGGGCGAAAAGTAACGGTGACAAGGGGCAGCTCTGCCTCGTGCCTCGATGAAGCTCAAAAGTGGCGGAGCGAAGTTTATTAACAACGACATGGGCAGTCGGGCAAGTATACAATAGCCGGATCCAACGTATCAGTTTAGGCCCGAACCCCAGGCGAGTCAGAACAGCAAAAAGAAAGTCCCACTCGATAGTATTGAATGCCATAGAGGCATCCAGTGATAACAGAATCGTGTCCTGCTCTAAGGTATGGAGTCTACCGAGGACCCCATGGACCCGACGCATGTTCCGAGCCGTATTTCTCCCTGGCATAAACCCTGATTGATCAGGATGGACCAGGTCAGTGATATAATGGAGGAGTCGATTTGCAAGAAGTTTTGCCAGGATCTTAGCTTCGACCGTCAAAAGGGATATGGGACGGTACGATTTGCACTCCTCAACAGGCTTGTTTGGTTTATGGATAACCACGATGGCTGCGGTACGGATCTCCGCTGGGAGGATCCCTGACTCAAAACGTTCAGTGTATAAATTGAACAAGTGGGGAGCCAACAGAGTTGACATGGATTTAAATAACTCAATGGGAAGCCCGTTAGGGCCCATAGCTTTACCGGAACGGACATCATGTATAGCCTTTTGGACTTCCGTCACTGTAATGTCTGCCTCCAGGGTCTCTCTGTCTTGAGGGGAAATAGTGGGGACGTCGATAGTAACCAGGAGGTCAGCCGACAGTGGGGCCTGAGACGTGGGAGAGCTAGTGTAGACATTCTCATAATAACTAGCAAATATGTCAGCAATTTGTTGAGGGTCATTAAAGACAGTACCCTCAGAATTTGCTATCGCGCGGACCCACCTGGCAGCCTGCTCCCGTCATTCAAGCCACGCAAGGAGTTTACCTGTCCGCTCATCCTGTTCATAGAGCCTATTCCGGGAAGCCAAAGAGCGCGCCGCGATGTCTTCAGAGAGAAGCTGTCGATAGTCCTGTCTCTTAATCGCAAGGCAATGACATGTGGCAAGGTCGGGGTCACGAGCGACTGACTCCTCCAGATCCGAGACTTCTGCCTCCAGCTCCCACACTCTCCTGGATCGCTCCGCCCTGTGTCCCACCATGATTGATAAAGCCCTGCCCTTTATAACTGCCCCAAAGCCCCCCCAGATTGTCACTGCAGAGTCAACAGAGCCAAAACTATCAGCAAAATAATATGCAGTATCTTTGTAGAGAGTCTCTTTGATGTTTGGAATCTTAAGGGCCCACGGGTATATGGTAATGGTGTTGGGACGTCCCCCACCTCGAGAACCCAGAGTCACCAGGACGGGAGAATGGTCGGAGATCCACCGGGTCAGGCAACTTGACTTTGTAAAAAGGTGAACGTCTTGGACATGAGTGAATACATAGTCGATACGCGATTGGCTGCCGTGCACCCTAGGGGGGTAGTGCTTTCTTGCACGAATTGTGGGTGTTACAGTTTACTTTTCACTGTCTACGTGAAGATAAAGAGGTTTCCTGACAGGCGAGGGCTGTGATGCTACTGTGGGATACGCGCTAGTATGTCAATAAACAACAGAAAAAAACACCTTCCCCTACTCCAGAATAACAATGCCCCACAGGAATGTAGTTTACTTCATTTATTATCAAAACATATTTATCATTTTATAAAAATATTGGTATCACAAGTGCATGTTCAGACAATACATTTATAAAAAGACAATTATTCACTTAGTACATATGTTGCAATAGAGCCCCAAACAAACTTAATAAGGAACCATACATGTCTCCAAAAATAACACACGAAAAAAACAACCATAAAGTGTGAGAGACAAAACAATATAACATTAGACTTAAATGAACATACATACAAATTTACAAATTACACACAATGTACACAAACACAAGAGGTGTGCCGACGGGCGTTTCGGAGGTACCATGTACTTAAACCATCCTTCATCAGGGCGCTGAATTCATAGTTTTGTTCAGTGGTTGAAAGCCATCTGTGATCATAAATATAATGCAACGGGCTCTGTTCAATGTAAACACACTACTTTTCCAAGGATGTACTATTCCAAAGGAATATGCCTTTAGAGGATATTGGAAGTCCCCGAACATAGGAAAACTACCTCATTTGTAGTTGAAGTTTATACTATCGCAGTGGGATCACCCAGGGTCCCCTAAGTGCGCACAGTCCTGGACATGATAGTGGAGGATGATACGATACAAGATATATAATAGTTTTACGAAATCACCCCAGTTCGCGTCCCGTGGGCTGCAAAAAGTTGCGTTGGAGTCTAGAATAATCGGTCGCGCAATGAATGAAATTAACAACCGGCAGGCCACGTGTATAAAGAATTATTCTATTACGGTAGACTCCGATCGCCAACAGTGCCAGGGCTCTCAATGCAAACATATGCAGCAAATATATAGAGAGAGATCAAGGGAGATTCCGCCGAAAATTAAAATGACGCCGTCTGGGTCATCTGTCCTCCATCAGTGCAAGAGTCTATGTACACAAGTTCAACTTCATGGGTGCTTGCAACGTATCAGCACCCAATTTGGCCTGTTTTCTAAAAGGAACACCAGTCCCTTCAATAATTCTCACACTCGCATTGCTTTCTAACGTTAGTTATCGTACCCTAAATAACTACAACTGCTGCGGGTTATGGGCAGGCATTACGTATATAGTAACGGTCTCCGAAAGAGTTACTTGTTGCAACAATGTTCTTTTTTCCATCCCACATTGGATAGCTCCCTGTGGCCTTCCATTCCCACTTTAAAAAACAGACTTCAATAAACTAAGCAGACTCAAAGCGCTATTGTTTCAACAAGAAATCACTCTCACTCCTACTCGAGAGACCTTCGAATTGCAGGTGGCTAGAACATCTAGTGAGATTCAGTCACTGCTGAATACGAATCTCCCACTACATTTTGGGGAAGTGATTCACCAGATCTTTAATGCGTCTTATACTGAAGGCCTTGCACATTTTTTTAAGCTTCTAAGTTCTGGCCTTGTATCATCTTTTCAGTAGATTTTTTAGTAATACCAGCCTTTATCCATCCTATTTTTCCCAGAGCCTTCGGTGGTTTTGTAAATGTATAGGTATTTATAGAGCGCTGATCACCACTACAGGTATCTCAGTGCTGTACTCATACCGCTGAAGGAACCCTTCCTGGCTTTCCATGTGAGGTGTCCACCCCTGGGCACCCCCATGGTGAGGCCAGGCATCCCAGCGCTGTTGGGGCCGTTGTGGAGATTAAGCAAGCTATTGCCCAGAGTTGCAGCGTGGGACCCATGATTAGAATAGGCACTGAGGCGAGAATATCCGGTCCGCGGAATTTATAGCCCGAGACCCTGCCGCAACGGGAATCGAACCCTGGTCCCGGACCAGTGCTTTGCATCGAGGTCTGCCGCTCTAACCATTGAGCCACACTTCTCCACTTATCCTCTTATTGGCGTGTTGAGTGCTGGTTCTTCTGCTCCTGTTACACAATGGATATCCATCCTGTGGTTCTGCACAGATCAGGCCCTTGGCCGCTGTACCATGAATTAATGCAGCAGCTTTTTGGATGCTTGCCGCTGGCAACGCTGAGTGTGTCTTAGGTTACCACTCACCTGAAAACCAGGTTGTTCCTTTGGGGAGATGAGAAGCTGGATCCCAACACCCCCAAGATGCTACCTCTGCAAGAGCGAGTAAACCCACTCTGCGAAGGAAAAATCCTAGGGAAAGGGGGAAATGGGATGAGAAACAAGAGAGACACGAAACACTGAGTCGTAGTAGCTTTGATGGCCTAATAAACTCTATGTCTAGTATAAATGGATACCGGGCACCGATGATTACTGTTCTATTGAAATAAATACCAACCTATAGATCAGAAGAATTGACTAATAATTGGTAGCAGTTAGTGCTTTTCTTACAAACACTATTTCCATTCTTTGTGAATAACAATTACTCTCTATAAACACTGTTACTCCTATAAGGGTTTCTCAATTCTTCACATAATAGCTGGAGCAATTCAAAATAAACGATATGTGTTTTTTAAAACTGTGCACACGGAAGAGAAACAGAAAAACATTACCAGTTAATTACACAGCCCGTTCTTCCTGGAGTATAAAATAGTTTAGTCTTTTTGCTTACTGCCTTAAATAAAGTCTCAATTTGTAAATAAGTTCCTGCTTTAGAGTGATATTCATTTGTTCCAAGGTAATACATTCTTTCTTTACACCTTGTCCATTTTTATAAATCTTTGTCCACTATTCAAATGTTCATTGACCGATTTGTAACCTCAAACAAATAATATAAACTTTGCCCATTATTCAAATGTTCACTTTGTAAAATTAAATAAATGAAAGGAAATAACTGAGGAGTGTTTGTATCAACATCCGCCAGATACGAATGCTGAGAAACACCTTGTATAACCTCGTCCTGTTTTTCTTTCTTTCAGTGCCTGGAGGAATCCAGATACGACGCGGGATTCCGAGAGGTTGCCCGGGTAACTGGAGCGGAAGACAGGAAGGATGTAGAGGCAGCTTGGATGGGTAAGGAGTGGCCAAAGACCAAAGCCAAAGAAAATCGGAGACGGAGGCTTGAACACACTGGATTCCAGGTAAGCGGGAGGAAATAACAAGGCCAAGCTCTTCTGTTACTTAGATTCGCTTATTTAAAGTCCAGGAGTGGGTGGGATAACACGTTGAGGGTGTGTGTCCAGTTAACTGTCAACCGGCAAAAGTAAACACATGGATACGGGGAAAATACTACACGTGGGAGCAAGGCTGAATGCTTAGTCATGCTTACTAATAAGTCCTCTCCATGTGCGCTTGTATTTTAACTGTGTTATCACCATAATGTATTTTTTGTTTTGCAATACATAATCGGTTGAGGATAACATATGTTTGTGAAAACGAATTAAACAGACATCTCAGCACATTATTCTTTGCTGCCATAAAAATATAGTTCAAGAGTTGACCATAAGCGCACAATTCCCATCAGTTAACCATAAGCGCACAATTCCTAACATTGTGAGATGCGGGCTTACTTTTCGCTTCACCTACTTCACTTGCATGCAACCTGTGTTCCATTGCCGACGGGCCCTTTCTATTGGGCCTTGGATATCTGCCTCTCCACATCATCAGGAGCTGACCCGGATTATGATCTGTTGGTGGATCCCTTGCTGGCCCAGGACCAAGACTGTTCTGGTAACACCTGTATGATGCGTGTGGCTGCGCTTGGTGTGCGTCTTAAAGGAGAGCTTCATTGAATATCACGCAAGTTGTCAATTTCTGCGGCTGAATGCACTGGATCACGAGGAACACAAATGTTCCTTTGCTCAACTGAATTGGATGGCATCCCTCTTTTTTTATGAACAACAATGATGCCTGTAAGAAACGGGGATTCCTGGTAGGCTAGGGCATGCGCCACAGCCAGGCAGAAACCCCCATTTCTAGTCAGGGCAAGGGATTTACACACTGAAGAGAACCACATCTCACCCCCTTGCTAGCTTGGCACGAGCAGTCAGGCGTTTCCCAGAGGCAATGTGTAAAGCGTTTGCGCAACACACACACACAGCGGCGACACACTAGGCACACTACAAAAGAAACTCCACACAAGGTTATGTAAAAATAGCCTTTGTATTATGTAAAACACATTAGAATCATGATCACAGATATGTACACTGTGCCTACAGGCACCAGGTCATTATTTACAGGGGATTATGTACAAGGCAGCGTCAATCGGGCCGCTGCCAGAACCATCGCAAAGCATAAACAGTAAATGTAAAATGACCAGTAATAAATATACAACAGCCAGTAAGCTACTGGTGAAATAGTAAACCCAGCCTTATACCGCGATAGGCAATCACATTTAGATCAGGCATAACCTAAGCATCATAGTATGACAGGCGTAATCACATGAGCATCTCATTAGGCATAAACCACCTTAGATCAGACATAAATCATGAGCATAAATCACATCCTGCATAACCACCTTAGCATGAGTACATTAGGCATAAGGACAGTAGTGCACACATCATACCTACTGAAATGACCCCAGTCAGTCGTTGCAGCTGCCCATGCTCTCGTGGCGCAGCTGTACAAACAAGCACTGGCACTAGCAACGTGCCGATTTGGGGCCTACGTTACAGCTGCCCGCTTCTGCGGCACAGCTGTGTACAAGGAACAGAAGAATGGCACCAAAAGTAATTGCCCCTGTGGTGCAGCTGGAGGTAACAAGAAAACACGGGCACCAACTGTGCTTCCTTAGCCCCCTGGGACTCTAGCCCAAATGGTCCCCAACGATGCAGCTGCCGCTAACAGGGGGGATAGCTGTGCCAACTAGTCTGGGCACCCTTGTGCCTTTGCAGCCCCACCCTGGAACTTTGAAAATAGTTTGGCCAACAGCGTTGCAGCTGCCCGCAACTGCGGCACCGCTAAATAGTCAAAAGGTCGGAGCACTCTCTGTGCTTTAAGGGCAGCCCCCACTACAGGATCCTACAAACAGATTCTGCCCACAACGTTGGAGCGGCCCGGCTGTCCTGCGGGACTGCTCAGGTAAACAGGCATCGGCAATGTGCCTCACTCTCGCTTCCCAGGCCAGCCCCACTCACCGGCAGTCCTGGGTCTCCTCCGGTCCTGTTCTGACCTCAGGCAACTCCGCTCCTCTTGCTGGTTGGAGGCGGGCTGCTGGAATGGAGCATGCACCGCTCCAACTTCTCAGTGGCTGCGGGGCTCTCTCTGACTCACGAGAGCCCCGCTCAGGCCTGCACCACTTCCGGGTCACCTTCTCCTTGCATCTCGCGGCCCCACCCACAGTCAGGCCGCCGGCCTGACTTCCAGGTCCGCTTCTTGTGTCTCTTCTCTCCGGCCGCGGCGGTGATTTCGGTTGGCTCCATTCTTTCTCGGCGGGGCAATGCGGGGTGGGCACCCGCTTCAACGTAGACACAGAGCGGGATGGGCACCCGCTTCTGGAGGCAGAAAATAGCGGGCTGGGCACCCGCTTGCTAATAAAGTATAAATGCGGGGTGGGCACCCGTTGGAGAGCAACAATACGCGGGGTGAGAACCCACTCTCCTGTTAAAAAATGCAGAAAATGCGGGGTGGGCTCCCGCTAGCCAAAAATGAGCGTAAATGCGGGGTGGGCTCCCGCTTCTTGGTGCTTTCGTCAGCTCGGTCCGCTGCGGTGATTTTGGGAATTTCAAAATGCAGGGTGGGCTCCCGCTTGATCAAATAAACATAAGTGCGGCACAAACACAGGGTGGGCACCCGCTCCAGTTTTAGAAGGTGTCCACATGCGGGGTGGGCTCCTCCTCTTCCGCAGGCAGCCCAAGGCGAATCCCACACGCCAGGACTCCTCGGGTAATTAGAATATAGCGCTCACGAGGCGCTAGAAGCCAGGAGAGCAGTCAGGCAATGTTGGGCAAGATCAGCAGGTAGTAGGGCAGCTCAGCAGAACAGGACAGCAGTTCCTGGGAACAGTCAAATCCAGCAGTGTGGCAATCCTACTGGCGCAGCAGTATTCACTCTAACAAAAGTCCCTTCCTGGTCCTGCAGAAGGCAGAGGGGAAAAGTTGGGCACAGGGGCCAGCACGTAGGGACCCTCAGGGGCCAGCAGCTGAGTCCCGCAGTGGTTCCTCCTGGCAAAGTTTCCCCTCCAATTAAGCACAAAAGACACCTCATGGGGTCATAGCCCCTGTATTTATACACCCTTCTGCCCTGCTACTAGAAGGGGGCAGAAGCTTTTGGAAGGGTCTTTCGGGAAACCACTCTCAACTGGTTTTGGGGGAGTAAAGAGCACTTTGTTTACCAGGCTTTCCTCCTCCATTTGTGAGCTGGGGCTTGGTAATCAGACACACCACAGGGGGCGGAGTCAGCATTGTACTGGGCAGGCACAGATCCATTCAGGGACAGGGGACTTCTCCTCCCACTACTCCAATTGCAGATCTTCTATTCAGCCTAGGGCTGACTCACCCTGCCCTCCCTGGAGCCACCCACACTTCACCAGCCCCGGTCACTTCTAGAACCAGACGTGCAATACACAACAGGCAGGCAGGCACATAGCACACAGAAATGCCAACTTCTAAAAGTGGCATTCCTAAAATGGTGAAAATAAATCTGCACACACCATTGCACAGCATTTATTATTTCCATTCCACAAATACCAAACATGACATACTTATTTTGTTCCATTTAGGAGCTATCCCATAAGGGGGTCTCCCAATGTTAGCCTATGGAGGGCAGAGAGCACACACACTCTGCACTGCTAAACAGTGCTAAAGTGCCCAGAGTCCCAAAACCACCAACCCCATGTCAGAAAAAAGGTTAGGAGGAAGGCAAAAAGTTCAGGGATGACCGTGCAAAAGGGGCCAAGTCCTATAATGCCATTTTGGAACACCTTGCATTCCCTGCTGCACGTAATATTTTCAATTCTTCTGACTAGACTGCACACACACACACACACATATGTATATATATATATATATATATATATATTCACTGAAGAAAACCATAGGTTTCAGACACGTTATAGTTAGGAATTAGCATTTAAAAAACCTTAGAAATTCACTGAAAAAACCATAGGTTTCAGGTTCGTTATAGTTAGCTGGACATTTCACTCATACAAAACCATAGAAATTCCCCCGTTATAGTTAGTTCATCTAACTATAACTCGCGTGCCCGCAATGCACTGCTGATGACATCACATATTACATCACTCATGACATGGTCAGTGACATTACTCATGACATCACTGATGACATCATCCAGTGAATGTGTGTTTTTCTGAAAATTAAATATGTTTTATATATGTATATCTCAAGGTTGATAGCAAAATAAATGGGTATGTAAGTGTCTAAACAGATGGGGGTTTTTGGTCAAATTGATTGTATAACTGACTGATTAACTGTATATTAGTGAATACATGTGGAAAAGCAATGTGGTTTGAATTTTGGAAGAGAGAGCAGGTTTCCTGCTCTCTCTTCCAAAATCCAAACCAGAGTTTGCTATGACGCGGCTCCCGCCCTGTCATAGCAAACTGCAGTGTCCCGGGGGTGGGCACACTGGGACACTGCAGGTGCTGGCCCTGGGGGGTGGTGGTCCCCAGGGCCATCAAGGGCTCTAGGAGGGGGGCCGTGCGGCCCCCCTCCCAACATTAGCAAAGCCCCGGGGAGGTGGTGGTCCCCGGGGTTTGGGGGTCCGTAACGGACCCCCATTTATAATAATTAGAGCCCCGAGGAGGTGGCGGTCCCTGGGGCGTGTGGGGGGGTTCCAGCCCCCCCACACAGGATTTTTTTTTTTTAAAAAGCCCGGCAGTCCTTGGGGCAGCGGGGGGGCTGTGTGCCCCCTGCAAATATATTAATAAAAGCCCCGGGGGTGGCAGTCCCTGGGGCTCGGGTGGGGGCTTGAATGCCCCCCAATGTTAAAAAACAAAGCCCCAGGGGTGGCGGTCCCTGGGGCAGTGTGGGGGGATTGAGGCCCCCCCACACTTTTGCTTTTCTGCCCCCAGCACCTAGCCCACCTGGGGGCTTTATTTAAACAAATCGCGGGAGCCCGCGCTTCATTTTTTTCAGTCTTGGAGCTGGATTCGCGCACCCAGCGCGCATCTCGGCATTTTGAAAATTTTGCGAAGATTCGTCAATCGGCGCCAAAGTTATTGGGAATAGAATGTTGCGATTTTCCTATGGTAACTAGGTCCTAACTATAACTACCTACTGGCGACCGCCAGTAGGTAATATATATATTATCTACTGGCGGTCGCCAGTAGATAGTTATAGTTAGGACCGAGTTCCCATAGGAAATCTGAAAATTCTATTTTGAATAACTTTGGCACCGGTTGACGAATCTTCGTGAAATTTTCAAAACTAATGGGGCGCTCCGCTCAGCTCCTACCCTGAAAGTCTCGGGGTGATTCGTCAAGCGGGGGTTGAGAAAAAAGGGGGGTCCCAAAACGCGTTTTCCCCATGCATTTTCCCATAGGACCTTTAGTCGAAGGTACAGCCCGAACGGCCGAACAGAATTACTTGAAATTTGGCAAAGAGGGTAGTCCTCAGGTCAGGGATGTGCCTTTTGCATATATGGTGTCAATCTGTTCAGTAGTTTCTGAGAAAATTGCAGTTAAAAGTACATAAATATCTATATGCGCGCACGGTGCCGTGCACAAGCGTCATTCTGATTGGTGGTTAGATGTCAGTCAACATTCGAATCGGTCGAAATCAGGAAGTGTCGGACGCCATTTTGTGTGTGGCAGTGAAAAACAAAGGTGGAGAACGTGAAAAGGGGGCAGGGTAGAGAGTTCCTGACCCCCTAGCCTTTGTCAGGGGTTCCCTGAAGGACCCCGACGGGTGAAAAAAACATTTTATTTTTTTTTCAAGAAATCGCGGGGTGCGCGCACGGCGGCAAAAAATTCATAAAAAAAATAGAATTAAAAATCAAGTTTAAGTGTTTAGATGTTGGTTGGCTCTAAAAAGAGCCGTTGTGTTCATTGAGTGTTTTTTGGTACCTATAAGTAAGTACCGATGCAGAGTCTTTAGTTCTCCTCTATAAATGCCTTGCCACTCCCCTCACTATTTCTTCTTATTTCCTGGGAAAAGGAGCTGAACAGGTATCAATTTTACTTGAAAATGGCAGAAGAGCAGTCTACTTCAGGGAGTGAGGAGGAGATCTGGATGCACTCAGAAGCATTGGTTCATAGTAGTTTGTGTTCCAGAATTTTCAAACACCATACCCACTCCCCTCACTATTTCTTCTTATTTCCTGGGACAAGGAGCTGAACAGCTATCAATTTTACTTGAAAATGGCAGAACAGCAGTCTACTTCAGGGAGTGAGGAGGAGATCTGGATGCACTGAGAAGGTGTCTTTCAGTAGAATGGCAATATGAAAAGAAAGATAGTTGTAAAATGGAGGCTTACATACTTTTTTTTTAATAAAAAGAACTCATTGGCTGTTTCAGACCATTCAACACTAAAAACTAGGCTGTATGTTTACATTTTTAAAAGCATGTTTTGTATTGGTTCAGAAAAATGTGTTCCCACAGAACATTACTTCGGATTTGCTGTTAGGTTTGAAAAGTCAAGCACTCTTGCTCTTTGGATTAGAAACATTGTGTGCTGAACTTCTGACCTCTCTGCTCACACCAGTGTTCCATGATCTGTTGCTATGGTAGCAGGCAGAAGTCATGTTGGGGGTAGGAATCATTTGGAAAGGGTTGAAATTTGCAACCAATAGAAATGTGTGTTTCCATTTGAAAAAATGTGGGAAGCAATGTGATTTGAAGTTAACATGTATATGTGTGAAAAAAGAGAGGGAAAGTTTGCCATTTACTGATTCTGGTGAGAGGTGTACAGCTCAGAGATTCTGGCTCTGATAATCTGCTGTGTGAGTGCCACATTTCTTTCTCAACTAACTACTTTTAAAGGTGAGTTATGAATTTGAGAGGGGATGTATGTGGTGCATTTTGATATAAATAATAGAAATGTGTCTCTTCTTTTAAAGTTGTGTTTTACATTTTATGTTTTGGAAGATATTTAGCTGCCTTGAACTTGTAAGATAGTATGGAGTATGTCTACACCATAAGTTAAGGTGTACTGGTATCACTCCGGAATACTGTTTTGTACCTAGAATCACATCATGAGTCTGTGTGCACACAGAAATTGTTGTCAGAGATTTAATTTGTGTTGCTCTTGTTCTGTAAGACTTGCACTCGCAGGAAACAGGCAGCTTGTTTTCTTGAACTGTGATGGTTAGCATTCAGCACAAATCAATATCTCACAAATGAGAGGCAAATGCTAACACATTTGAAATCAACATGGTAGATTTTCCTTCCACTCCTGCAATGGGTGAGGTAGTTCCTACATGTTCAAAACTCCAATTAACCCTTACCACACATGTACTCTTACATACATCTCTGCAGTCTTCATGCAGTTGCGCAAGCGTCCATGCAGATCTCTCTTGCACCTGACAATACACATTCTCCAGAAGCACACTCTTAGCACACAGGCAGCTGATTTTCCTGCACTCCCATGCTTACTATTCAGCACTGTGTGGTATTTCAGATACCAGTGTGTAATGCTAACACATTCAACGTCACCAAGGCTCATTTCCTTTGCTCTAGACTAATCACTCACCCAGGTTCCACATGCTCATGGTCTCAAGTAGCTGTTGGGACATGTGCTCTTTTCTGCCTCTCTAAACTATAAGGAAAATGTGTCAGGCTGTTACAATAATTATCACTTGCTTTACCACAGTAGTAAATGTGCTTTGAAATTGCCAATCAAATATCGTTTTCTGCCTAGAATCACACCATGAGTCTGTGTGCACACAGGAATTGTTGTCAGAGATTTAATTCGTGTTGCTCTTGTTCTGTAAGACTTGCACTCGCAGGAAAGGGGCAGCTTGTTTTCTTGAACTGTGATGGTTAGCATTCAGCAGAAATCCCTATCTCACAGATGGGATGCAAATGCTAACACATTTGAAATCAACATGGTAGATTTTCCTTCCACTCCTGCAATGGGTGAGGTAGTTCCTACATGTTCAAAACTCCAATTAACCCTTATCACACATGTACTCTTACATACATCTCTGCAGTCTTCATGCAGTTGTGCAAGCGTCCATGCAGATCTCTCTTGCACTTGACAATACGCAGGCTCCAGAAGCACACTCTTAGCACACAGGCAGCTGATTTTCCTGCACTCCCATGCTTACTATTCAGCACTGTGTGGTATTTCAGATAGCAGTGTGTAACGCTAACACATTCAACGTCACCAAGGCTCATTTCCTTTGCTCTAGACTAATCACTCACCCAGGTTCCACATGCTCATGGTCTCAAGTAGCTGTTGGGACATGTGCTCTTTTCTGCCTCTCTAAACTATAAGGAAAATGTGTCAGGCTGTTACAGTAGTTATCACTTGCTCTACCACAGTAGTAAATGTGCTTTGAAATTGCCAATCAAATATCGTTTTCTGCCTAGAATCACACCATGAGTCTGTCTGCACACATGAATTGTTGTCAGAGATTTAATTTGTGTTGCTCTTGTTCTGTAAGACTTGCACTCGTAGGAAAGGGGCAGCTCATATGATAGGATTTGAAAAGCTCAAAAAAAATATAGTAATATATTTAAATTACATAAAGGTATTTTTTTTTTGTTTCTTTTAGGTATTGGTGAACAACACTGAAATAAATTAAACATGCCTATAAAATCAAGAAAGAGAAAAGAACAGCAAAAACATCTATATTTGAAGACAACTGGACAACACAAATTAGTTGAAGAACCTCATGTTGGAAAAAAGAAAAAGTCTTCTGGTAAGCAGACAGTATTTTTAAAAAAATATTTTCAAACATAGAAAAATGTAAAAAAACATATTGTTGGAAACAGCCCACTTCCACTCCGCAGGGTGGTGGTGGACTCCCCGAACACACTGTGGTAGCTTGGCTCGAGTGGTCAGGAAACAGGCGCAGTGCTAAGCATACAATATACCCATACAATAACCATGCGTGCATCCGTTCCAAAAACGACTCTACACCGTAAAAATTATGAAAATATTCTTTCTTTATCTTTTTCTCTTAGTTGCTGATTGGAAAAATAAATAGGTCAATCACAATATACAAGTTTCAATTAGTGCAGGTCAAATAAATATTGGCTGTTTGATGAAATAAATAGGGGTGATCATAAATAACAGGGCATAAATACAAGTGCAATATATACAGACAATTAAATACTTTGAGGCAATAAATACTGTACCAATAAATATTGTACACCAACAAGTCCTGTGGACCTATAAATATAGTGCAGCAATAAATAGGTAAAAACTCAATAAATACAGTATCCCCAATAAATAATTAAAAGTATACAGCAACCCTCATATAATCAGATGACACTTCAATTCTTATGGGCTGATTTGGCCCAGGCACAGCTTGTAGGGTTGTGGAAGGCTTGAGGGGGGCTACTCCCTGGCTGGGACAAGGCTGAGGCCTAATCTGAGGTAGATCAAAGGGGGGGAATACCAATGCCCTGGCTTTCTCTCTCCACACAACCTCTCTAGGTTAGTCCCAGTTCACCCCTGCACAGTCAGGTTGGTTTCAGCACCTCCCTAGCCCCTTAGAGCAGTCTCTCAGGTCTCCACAGGGCCTTAGGCGCCCTCTACTCCACTTACTGCCCTTTTTCTGATGTTCCGACGCCGCTGGAGTCGTGTCGACGCCGTGAGGCGGTTCCGGTTCGGTCTCGGCGGCCTCGGCACAATGTCAGTTCTTTGACGACGCCGGTAGGCGGTTCCGGTCCGATGTCGGTGGCCTCGGTTCGATCTCGACCTCCGATTCGACGGCGTCGGGCAGTCTCTTCACGATGTCGACTTCGGGCGGCTCCGGTCCGATGGCGCTCTCGGCTCCGATGACGTCGGCCGGCCTGGCCTCGATGTCGACTTCCGGCGACTCCGGGGTGCGATCCTCACCCCCGACCTCCGGTGCTCCTCCTCACAGGCTCCGGGCGACTCCGGAGTGCGATCCTCACTCCCGACCTCCGGTGCTCCTCCTCACAGGCTCCGGGCGACTCCGGAGTGCGATCCTCACTCCCGACCTCCGGTGCTCCTCTACCTCGGTCTCCGACGACTCCGGAGGGCGGACTTCACTCCTCCGATGACGCCGCTCGCTCGACCTCGGTTCACTTCCTCCTCGACCTCTGGTATTCCTCACGACCTCCGTCGGCGCCCTCTCACGACCTCAGGCGGCTCCGGGTACGACGTCTGCTACTTCAGTCAGCGCCGCTTCTCCACCTCGGGCTCCAGGTCTTCAGGCTACTCGACGCCGGACTCCAGGGAAACCAGTTTCCAGGTCAGGATCTTGCTGCTTTCTGCTTCTAAGGCCTGTTCCTGCTGTCCAGGTCCTTAGGTTGAGTTTTTCTGTCTTCTTCCCACACAGGGCTATAGGCTGGGATCCATCAGTAGGGACAAGTATCAAGGGTGGGTTTATGGACCCCACTCCAGGCACAAGTTTCCACCCCTGCTGCTTCACTCCTTCCTCCTTCACTCTTGTGCTGCTCTCTCTTCACCAGTCAGGTGCCAACTGCCAGCTCCAACTGCCAACTGCCTCTCTTATCCTCCCAACATTCTAAACGGTCTCCAACTGTCACAGAGTTCTGGAATCTCCTGGAATGTTCTGGAAGGTGCTGGTAGGTTCCAGTGGATGCTGGTGATGTCACAGGTGGCCACCATTTTGTGCTCCAGGCCCTCAGACAGAAGTTTCAGGGGTAGCTAAAATGGCTCCCTGAATCTGTAGCAACACGAAAAAGTCTGGTGGTTCCCAAAAAGGAAAAATTCACACAGGGTTTGAGGCAAAAGTGGGACAAAATAAATAATGATGAGGAGGGACCACCCAAAGGGCTGACAGGTCTAACACGCGTCCCCCCCAGCTGAAAGTGGGGAGAGCTACCCAACCCCTTGGGAGTTCTCATCACTAAGGCGGAAATACCTTGAGAGACCGTCTGCATTGGCGTGGTCCACTCCAGGCCGATGTTCCACCTGAAAGTCCATTCCCTGTAGGGAAATAGACCACCTCAACAACTTGGGATTCTCCCCCTTCATCTGCATCAGCCAGCGAAGGGGTCTGTGGTCGGTCTGAACCAGGAAGTGCGATCCAAACAGGTATGGCCGCAACTTCTTCAGAGCCCATACCACTGCAAAGGCTTCACGCTCTATTGCACTCCACTTCTGTTCCCTGGGAAGTAGTCTCCGGGATAGGAAGACCACGGGTTGATCCAGACCCTCTTCGTTGAGTTGCGATAACACTGCCCCAATGCCATGTTCTGATGCATCTGTCTGGACAATGAACTTCTTGGAAAAGTCTGGGGCCCTTAAGACCGGGGCCTCGCACATGGCTTTCTTCAATCTCTCAAAGGCTTGCTGACAAGCCTCCGTCCAGACTACCCGTCGAGGTTGTTTCTTGGACGTGAGCTCCGTGAGGGGGGCTACGATGGTACCGTACCCCTTCACGAAGCGGCGGTAATATCCCGTGAGGCCCAAAAATGCTCGGACCTCAGTCTGTGTCTTGGGGGGTTCCCAGGCCATGATGGCCTCGATCTTCGCCTGGAGGGGTTGCACCGCTCCCCTACCCACCAAGTGTCCAAGGTACACTACCGACCCCTGCCCGATCTGGCACTTGCTGGCCTTGATCGTCAATCCAGCTTGTCTCAGGGCCTGGAGAACAGCTTGCAGGTGACGCAAGTGATCCTCCCAGCTGTTACTGAAGACGGCTATGTCATCCAGATAAGCAGCAGAGAAACTCTCCATCCCGGTGAGGATCTGGTTTACCAGGCGCTGAAACGTGGCAGGTGCGTTCTTGAGCCCAAAGGGCATCACACAGAACTGGTAGTGGCCATTGGGCGTGGAGAAGGCTGACCTTTCCCTTGCTCCATCAGTCAACGAGATCTGCCAGTACCCCGAAGTAAGGTCAAAGGTACTTAGATATTGGGCAGCTCCCAGCCGGTCAATCAATTCATCCGCCCTAGGGATCGGATGAGCATCAGTTTTTGTCACTGAATTCAGTCCCCGGTAGTCCACACAGAACCTCAGTTCTGGTTGGGCACCCGGTGGTGCAGCTTTTGGTACTAACACCACCGGACTGGACCAGGGGCTGCTAGAAGGTTCAATCACTCCTAGCTCCAGCATCTTAGTGACCTCACTATGAATGCTGGCCTTCACCTTGTCTGACATCCGGTAGATCTTGGACTTCACAGGTGGGCTGTCTCCTGTGTCCACGTCATGGACGCACAGGTGAGTCCTACCCGGGACAAGGGAGAACAACGAAGAGTACTGCCCCAGGACCTGGCGACAGTCCTCCTGCTGTTCAGGAGTTAGAGATGGGGAGAGAATCACTCCCTCCACCGACCCATCCTTTTCTTGAGACGCAAACAGATCAGGGAGAGGCTCGCTTTCCACGTCCTCTCCTCCGTCAGTCACCATCATCAAGATGACTTCGGGCCTCTCGTGGTGGGGTTTGAGGCGGTTGGCATGCAGCACCCGCAGGGGCTGACGAGGGGTCTTCAGGTCCACCAAGTAGGTAGCCTTACCCTTCTTCTCCAACACCTCAAAGGGTCCTGACCAGCGATCCTGGAGGGCACTAAGCTCTCCTGGTTCGATCACCCACACCTTCTGGCCAGGCTCCAACTCCACCGGGTGAGCGTTGTGGTCATACCACGCCTTCATTACTGCTTGGCTGGCTTCCAAGTTGTCAGAAGCTTGCTTCCACAACTTAGCCATTTGGCTCCGGAAGGCCAGCATGTAGCTCACCACATCCTGGGGAAGCTTTCTGGGAGTTCTTTCCCATCCGTCTCTCACCAGGTTGAGAGGTCCACGTACAGGGTGCCCATACAGAAGCTCGAAGGGGCTGAAGCCCACTCCCTTCTGTGGCACTTCCCTGTAGGAAAAAAGTAAACAGGGTAGGAGGACGTCCCATTTCCTCCACAGGCTTTCAGGCAGACTTCTGATCATGCCTTTTAAGGTTTTGTTAAACCTTTCCACCAGACCATTGGTCTGGGGGTGGTAAGGAGTTGTGAACCGGTAGGTCACTCCACACTCCTTCCACATTGCCCGCATATATGCTGACATGAAGTTGGTCCCCCTGTCGGACACAACTTCCTTGGGAAAACCCACTCGGGTAAAGATTCCCATCAGGGCCCTAGCCACAACAGGTGCTGTTATGGTCCTCAGAGGTATTGCCTCTGGGTACCGTGTGGCATGATCCACCAGAACCAGGATAAACCTGTGACCAGCTGTAGTTGGTGGATCTAATGGACCCACAATGTCGATGCCCACCCTTTCAAAGGGGGTGCTAACGACAGGAAGTGGTTCCAGGGGAGCTTTCAGCTTCACCCCTGTTTTCCCACTGGCTTGGCAAGACACACATGTCCGGCAGTAGGTATCGGACGACACTTTCATCTGAGGCCAATAAAAGTGTGGGACAAGACGGGCGAAGGTCTTGTCTTGCCCCAGGTGTCCTGCCAATGGTATCTCGTGAGCCAACTCTAAAAGGAAGGCTCGATAACGTTGAGGAACTACCAAGGCTCGTGACGATCCATGTAGGGGTGCCTTGGGTTCACTGTAGAGGAGGCCATCCTCCCAGTAAACACTGTAGTTCCCTTCAACGTTCCCTGCTGCCTGGGCTTTGGCCTGTCGCCTCAGCCCCTCAAGGGTAGGGCACTCCCTCTGGCCCTGGCAGAATTCCTCCCTGGACGGGCCTCCCTCCACGTGCCACTCGGCCGGGATGGGTAGGTCCTCCAGGTTGGTAACGTCCCCCTCCGCAGACTCCTGGCCCACCACCTCCGGTGGCCTATCCGTCCTACGGGGTGGAGACGCCGAGGCAGGCTCCTCCTGTCCTCGGTTCTTCCCTTGACTGGCAGCTGGCTGGGCCTTTGTTCCAGGCTCCAGCCGGAATGAACTCCCTCTTCGGGTAGTCTCGGACCTTGTGCTAACACAGGCCCAGTCAGGTGTACCCAGCATCTCGGTGTGAGTCCGGTATTCCACCTCCTTCCAAGCGTTGTGCTCCATGTCATTGCCCAGCAGACAATCGACTGGCACGGCAGGGCTTACGGCAACTCGAAGTGAACCTGCAACCCCCCCCCATTCAAAGGGAACCTCGGCCACGGGATAGTGACCTGTTCTGCCGTCAGCCATCGCGGCTGGGTGGAGTACATCGGGAACTACCTGCTCTGGAGACACCAGCTGGCTACGCACCATAGTCATACTGGCTCCTGTGTCTCTCAGAGCCTCCCCTCTTTGGCCGTTGATGGTGATCCACTGCCCATACTTTGCGGTATTTGCGGGCACCTGGATCTTAGGAACCATCTCCAGTTCTCCCAGGGACACTAAAGTGACACCCGCCCACTCCCTTCCCTTAGTTAAGGGCATCTCCTCCCCGAGCACTACACTAGCTACTCCGGGGGGCTTTCCTCCAGTGGGAGGGGGTGATCGTTTCTGACACTTCGGATCTCCTTTATAGTGTCCAACGCCACCGCACTCGTAGCAATGGACAACCCTTGGCTGCTGACTCTGGCCAGGATTAGGGTTTCTGGGTGGGTTAGCCTTAGAGGTGAATCCTGTTCCCTTCCCTTGGAAGTTATTTTGGGGGCCTTTGGAGAACTCCTTTTTCTTTTCCCCTCCCTCTTTCTTCTGGGGGGCGCCCTGTCCGGCCTTTTGAGTATCCCCTCCAGTCCCCCTTGTGGACACCCGGGTACTAGCCCAAATGTCCGCCTCCTCAGCAAGCTTCCGGGGACTGGTCAGCTTGCTATCCACCAGGTGTTGCCGCAGTTCAGGGAAACATTTCTCGAGTAGGTGTTCCTTCAGTACTAGGTCAAACAGCTCCTCGTAGTTCCTTACTTCACTGCCCTGAATCCAACCTTCCAGTGCCTTCTTTGCATAGTCCAGGAAGTCCACCCAATTCTGTGTGCCCAGCTTGTGACTACCCCTGAACTTCTGTCTGTACTTTTCAGGTATTAGTCCAAACTTCCTGATGAGCGCCAGTTTCATGGTGGGGTAGTGGGTCTGCTCATCCTCTTCGAGGGCCAATAAAGCATCCCTACCAGCTGGAGGCATGTACCTATACAATCCTCCTCCCCAATACTTCACTGGAACCCCATGGGCCCTCAACGAGACCTCATAGGCTGCTAGCCACTTGGCGATGTCGTCACCCGCCCCATAGCTAGCTACTATGTCCTTTGGCAGGTAAGGTTTGGATTCCCTGGTGATTTCTTGGTCTTTGCTGCCACCATTAGGAACAGTTGGTGCCCCAATTCTTAAGATCTGAAGCTCTATCTCTTTCAGTCTTATCTCATGAGCCATCCTCTCTTTCTCCGTCTCATGAGCCAACCTCTGTTCCTCCTTCTCCTTCTCCAGCTTTGCTAAATCCCATGTGAGCTGTCTTTTCTCTCTCCGATCTGCTAACTCCACGCTGGATAAGCCCCCGCTAGAGACAGTGCTGCCCTTCCTAGAAAGTGTCCTGGGCCCTGCTGACAGGTTCCCCACCTCAGGTTGGTACATCTCAGCCCCCTCGGGGTCAGGCTCTCCATCCCTGTCTTCCTCCTCAGCCTTGCTTTCTCGGCGTGCCTCCCCCCAAGCCCTTAAGCTGGTTTGGAGTGCACCCTTCTTTGCTCCTGGGGGACAGTACACCCCCTCCCGCTGGCAAAACTCCCTGAGTTGGGCCACAGTGTACGTTTCTAGATTCTCTAGTACAAACTCCATCTTGCCCACTCAGGTTAGAGGACAGGTTTTGTGCAGTAGCAATGTAGGGGGGTACCTTTAGTGATACCTCCTCCCACCACCAGAGTAAATTTGGAAAAAACAAAAACCCACAATTAGGAAGGCCGCTGTGAGAAAACTCCCGGTGTAGGCCTATGGACTACCCACAGTTATTGTTGAGTATATGTAGGCACAGCTCTATCCCACCGCTGAACACCAATTTATGTTGGAAACAACCCACTTCCACTCCGCAGGGTGGTGGTGGACTCCCCGAACACACTGTGGTAGCTTGGCTCGAGTGGTCAGGAAACAGGCGCAGTGCTAAGCATACAATATACCCATACAATAACCATGCGTGCATCCGTTCCAAAAACGACTCTACACCGTAAAAATTATGAAAATATTCTTTCTTTATCTTTTTCTCTTAGTTGCTGATTGGAAAAATAAATAGGTCAATCACAATATACAAGTTTCAATTAGTGCAGGTCAAATAAATATTGGCTGTTTGATGAAATAAATAGGGGTGATCATAAATAACAGGGCATAAATACAAGTGCAATATATACAGACAATTAAATACTTTGAGGCAATAAATACTGTACCAATAAATATTGTACACCAACAAGTCCTGTGGACCTATAAATATAGTGCAGCAATAAATAGGTAAAAACTCAATAAATACAGTATCCCCAATAAATAATTAAAAGTATACAGCAACCCTCATATAATCAGATGACACTTCAATTCTTATGGGCTGATTTGGCCCAGGCACAGCTTGTAGGGTTGTGGAAGGCTTGAGGGGGGCTACTCCCTGGCTGGGACAAGGCTGAGGCCTAATCTGAGGTAGATCAAAGGGGGGGAATACCAATGCCCTGGCTTTCTCTCTCCACACAACCTCTCTAGGTTAGTCCCAGTTCACCCCTGCACAGTCAGGTTGGTTTCAGCACCTCCCTAGCCCCTTAGAGCAGTCTCTCAGGTCTCCACAGGGCCTTAGGCGCCCTCTACTCCACTTACTGCCCTTTTTCTGATGTTCCGACGCCGCTGGAGTCGTGTCGACGCCGTGAGGCGGTTCCGGTTCGGTCTCGGCGGCCTCGGCACAATGTCAGTTCTTTGACGACGCCGGTAGGCGGTTCCGGTCCGATGTCGGTGGCCTCGGTTCGATCTCGACCTCCGATTCGACGGCGTCGGGCAGTCTCTTCACGATGTCGACTTCGGGCGGCTCCGGTCCGATGGCGCTCTCGGCTCCGATGACGTCGGCCGGCCTGGCCTCGATGTCGACTTCCGGCGACTCCGGGGTGCGATCCTCACCCCCGACCTCCGGTGCTCCTCCTCACAGGCTCCGGGCGACTCCGGAGTGCGATCCTCACTCCCGACCTCCGGTGCTCCTCCTCACAGGCTCCGGGCGACTCCGGAGTGCGATCCTCACTCCCGACCTCCGGTGCTCCTCTACCTCGGTCTCCGACGACTCCGGAGGGCGGACTTCACTCCTCCGATGACGCCGCTCGCTCGACCTCGGTTCACTTCCTCCTCGACCTCTGGTATTCCTCACGACCTCCGTCGGCGCCCTCTCACGACCTCAGGCGGCTCCGGGTACGACGTCTGCTACTTCAGTCAGCGCCGCTTCTCCACCTCGGGCTCCAGGTCTTCAGGCTACTCGACGCCGGACTCCAGGGAAACCAGTTTCCAGGTCAGGATCTTGCTGCTTTCTGCTTCTAAGGCCTGTTCCTGCTGTCCAGGTCCTTAGGTTGAGTTTTTCTGTCTTCTTCCCACACAGGGCTATAGGCTGGGATCCATCAGTAGGGACAAGTATCAAGGGTGGGTTTATGGACCCCACTCCAGGCACAAGTTTCCACCCCTGCTGCTTCACTCCTTCCTCCTTCACTCTTGTGCTGCTCTCTCTTCACCAGTCAGGTGCCAACTGCCAGCTCCAACTGCCAACTGCCTCTCTTATCCTCCCAACATTCTAAACGGTCTCCAACTGTCACAGAGTTCTGGAATCTCCTGGAATGTTCTGGAAGGTGCTGGTAGGTTCCAGTGGATGCTGGTGATGTCACAGGTGGCCACCATTTTGTGCTCCAGGCCCTCAGACAGAAGTTTCAGGGGTAGCTAAAATGGCTCCCTGAATCTGTAGCAACACGAAAAAGTCTGGTGGTTCCCAAAAAGGAAAAATTCACACAGGGTTTGAGGCAAAAGTGGGACAAAATAAATAATGATGAGGAGGGACCACCCAAAGGGCTGACAGGTCTAACACATATCCACTGCAAATAGTGTTTCAAGTAGAAAACAACAAGACAATAGAAAGAAAATACTAAATCCTAATTTACAATCAGAAGCAAGAAAGAATGACTTAAAAAGAAAAACAGAATTTCAAAACATTCGTAGAAAAATGTTTCAGAGAAGAGTGATGTTCAATTTGCTAAAGGATGTGAAAAAATATAGGAAGAAAGCAAAATTTTATAAGAAAAAGAAACATATTGAATCAATTGTTGCAAAGGCTTTGGAATTAAAAAGAAAACTATTCATTTTAATTTTGAACAGGATCCGTACATTAGTTAAAATAGTCAATGTAATGAAGTCAAAAAGCAAAAGGAAAAGAGTAGTGAAAAAAAATAACTTTTGTAAAGTGTTCTTAGGATAATGGAAGCATAGTTCAAGTACTGAACCATTTTTTAATGAAGAGAGTTATCTTCAAAGTAATAAATTGCTGCATGCAGTTGACACCAGTGGTTGAGCTTATGAAGTTAAGGATGGTTGTGTAATGGAAAAGGAGAAAATGGTTCCAAGAAATGAGGAAGAAGTTTTAGCTGATGAGGTTATGGGGAAACGTCCTAAAGCCCCAGTGTACACTTGGAATTGTAGTAGTATTTGTACTGTACGACAAGAATCTATTGATAAATTACGTGACTTTCTAAGAGAATATAGTAAAAAAAAGTGTTAAACAGAAGATTAAGGTGCTTCAAAGACTAGATCCATGCAGAGTGAGAAAGAATACTGGTTTGCAAGGACATTCTCTGGCTTGTCTTTCTAGGAAAGTTCGTCAAAGTGTTTTTCACCATTTTAGGATGCTGGCAGTACATCATACTGAAATAAGAAAGTTTGTGAGAAGATTGTATTTTGCTAAAAGTCCAGCACTAAAGTTAAATGAGTTGAATAGTGCTCTGTTCCGTGGATCTGTATCAGATGTAGAGAAGGTTATTGATGATATTCAGTTTTGTTACTTTGGTCCAGAGCAAGAAAGTGCAGGAATTGAAACAGTTATTGAGGAAAATGTGGAAGAGAATGTAGAACTCACTGTTAGTAAAAATTTTGAAGATCAAATGACAAAATTTACTATCATCTCTAATGAAAGACCAAATATTACTTGTATTTGTTGCCGGAGGAGCTATTATAAAAGTCAAACAAGGAATGTTGATCTCTATAAAAAAAGTGAAAAAGAAAATAATTATGAGTGGAAGGATTTTGCTACATATTTGTTTCTGGAAAATTGTTTTGATTTGGGTGAAGATCAGCGTATTTGTAAATACTGTTATAACAAGTTAGAAGAAAATAAAATGCCAGCTAGAGCTGTACATAATAATTTAGAATTGGTTGATATTCCTGCAGAACTTAGTGATTTAAATATGTATGAGTCTATACTCATTCAATGTGTCCATCAGTTTCAGACTATAGTTCGTATGGAGCCCAAAACAGGTAAATTACCTCCTTCAGATTTACAAAGAGGTTTAAAAGGAAGAGTTGTCTATTTGCCATTAGATTTGAAAAAAAATATTGAAACAATTGATGCAGATAGTTTGGAAACTGAACCATTAGTTATTCTGGTTAATGGTGTACCTACGAAGAATAAGAAAATTTGGCAGGAGCTAGTAGATGTACGAAAAGTACAAAGAGCAAATTTATATTTGAAAAGAAATAATAAGTACTATGAATCAATTTATATGGATGAAGACAAAGAAGTTTTACTAGCAGACACAGGAATACCAACTGGGCAAATTGAAAAAGTGGATAAGTCAAAAGAAGAAGAAATTTATGAACATTTCAGCATACATCCTCTTCATTCTAAAGAAGTTATGGTAAACACTATTGATCTGTTTCAGATGAAAAAAGCAAAAGGAACTCCTGTAAGTGTATGGGAGGAGAGCTTGGAAGCTCGTTGTTTTTCCCAGCTGTTTCCTACAGGAAAAGGTGGATGATATGATGAACGTCCAGTACAGATTCCTGCTTCTGAGTATGAGACTACAAGATTATATGCAGAAGATCCAAGATTTCGTCAAAGTATTCCTTATTTGTTCCATCTTTTATTTGAAAGTGACTTGTCTGCACTATCTTATGCAGTAAATCACATTTTAAAAATTGGACTACATCCACATAATGTGTCTGCAAAGGATTTTATGAACAAAGTGCAACAGCGAGATGATCATTTGGAATCTCAATTGATTAATCTGATGGCTTGTCAGCGTGGAACTAATGAATATTGGTACCGACGCCATGGAGAATTGAAATGTATGTTACGGAATTTAGGAACTCCTACATGGTTCCTTACCCTAAGCTGTGCTGAGTACACTTGGGATGATTTACTGGATTTTCTTCGAGAGGCAAATTCAAATATTGAAAACATCCAATACAAGACAGCAGGAGAATTGTGCTCATTGGATCCGGTTAATGTTTGCAGATATTTCAATCATAGATTTGAGGCTATGATGTCCTTCATCTGCAATAAAAAAAATCCACCTCTTGGAGAAGTTGTGGATTTCTTTTGGAGAAAAGAGTACCAAGCAAGAGGTGCTCCTCATATTCATATGCTGTTGTGGATCAAGGATGCCCCAAAATTTGGAACAGATTCTGATGATGCAATTTTATCTTTCATTGAAGAATATGCAACATGTGCTATACCTAAAAGCACAGAAGAAAAAAACTTAAAAGAGCAAGTTTTAAGTTTCCAAAGTCATCGGTGTGGAAAATACTGTCGACTAAAGTACAAAAGTAAAGATAAATTCTACACAAAATGTCGATTTGGATTTCCACGACCTGTTCTTTCAAAAGGAAGAGTAAACAGTGTTATGTCAGCTGTGCGACATACCATTACAAGAAAATCTCCGAAAAATACCTACAACCTAAGAAGAAAAGAAGAGTCAAAATATATAAATGACTACAACCCAGTCATTTTATCCATGTGGAATGCAAACATGGATATTCAGTATGTAGCTGACAATTCTATTGCTGTTGCTCGGTATGTCACATCTTACATCACTAAATCTGAGAAAACGGAATTGAAAGAAATGTGGGAAGAGATTTTTCACGAGAAGACTGTCAGTAAAAAGCTATACAGTTTCAGTTTAAAGATGTTATCGCATCGAGAAATTGGGTCATACGAATGCTCAGATAGGTTATCATCTGCAAGTCTGTACTCCAAATCCAGAAGAATAATTTGGGTAAGTTTAGGCCTTGCAGGAATGCGAAATCGGGTACTGAAATCTATTCGAGAAATTGAATGTTTAGCAGAGAACGAACCAGAAAGTACAGACATTTTGAAAACAAATATGTTGGACACATATTACCCAAACAGAAGTCATCATCTTGAGAACATGTGTCTCTATGAAGTGCTGCAGAACTACATTTATAAACGGAATGCCACAGAAGACATCAACAATGGAAAATATAAAGTCTTTTGTGAGGAAGTATGTTTGGTGAAACAAACAAAAGGAAGTTTGATTAATCACAGGAAGCTGAGTTGCGACACTACTGACAAAAAGGAATTTTACTACTTAGCACTTTTACAGCTGTTTAAACCATGGCGTTCAGAGGATGAATTACTTGGAGATTTTCAGAGCTATGAAGATTCCTTTAATGCATGCAAAGATAACATAGAATGCAGTACTTTCTCAAATTATGTACAAATGTTAAATGAAGAAATTGAACAAGAAGCTACAATTGCAGCTGAAGTAGCTAGAGACAGTTCTCAAGACAGTCAAAGTTCTGGTACGCTCAGTCAAGATCCTCTAGGACAACCAATCATAGAAAATGAAGCTGCAATAGCCATGACTGAAGTGGAAACAGCTATGAATCAAGCTCAGGAAGATTTAATAGACTTACCAAATTTGGAACAACAACTGAATGATGAACAACAACAAATTTATGAAGAAGTCACAAAACAAATTGATCATGGATTACTACATGAAAATAAAGAGTGCTCATGCACAGCATTTGAACCAATCAGAATGTATGTGAGTGAACAAGCTGGAACTGAAAAAAGTTTCTTAATTAAAGTAATTAGAAGCTGCCTACATAAAAAAACGGATTCAGCTTTGTCTTGTGTTGTTACTGCTCCAACTGGGTTAGCAGCATATAACATAAAAGGAATTACCTTACATTGTTTGCTAATGTTACCAGTAGAGTATGAGAACAAAATAGAATACCACAAGCTAACAGGAGAAGCATGTTTTAAAGTTTCAAGACTGTTGAAGAAAATGAAAGTTCTCATTATTGATGAGGTAAGCATGGTATCAAACTTAATGCTTGCCTTTGTGCATTTAAGAATGCAGCAAATTCTAAAGACAGACTATGATGTGTTATTTGGAGGAAAACATGTTAGAGTTTTTGGGGATCTACTGCAGTTCCCTCCAGTTAAAGGACAACCAGTATTTAATACTCTTACACATGAAGACACGAAAAAGTCGTTAGGAAGTATAGGTAATGTGAATATTTGGTCATACTTTGAGTACAAAGAACTCATTACCAATATGCGGCAAGCAAATGATGATGATTATGCAAGTATTCTCAAAGATATCAGAAGTGGACTACTCACAGAAAATGGCAGAAAAGCTTTACAGAGTCGATTGCTATGTAATTTGTTTCCAACAGAACAAATAGTTCCAGAGAAAATATACAAGAAAATTGCAGAAAAAAATACTGTAATCTGCTTAATGCCAACACTACATGAATGCTCTATATTCAATGAAGAACTTTTGAAATTGGAAAATGAAGAGATTATGAAAATGGAAGCCGTGGATAAAATACAGCATGAAGGAATAACTATTACATTGACAGGCAAATTGAAAACTAAATTGGATTCTCTAGAGAAAAACATATCGAAAACAGCTGGTTTAGAAAAGAATCTTTATGTATGTATGAACTGTCGAGTAATTTTAAGACGTAATTTGAATGTAGAAAAAGGTTTAGTGAATGGAGCTATGGGTAAAGTTGTGGGTTTTGTTAACTACCAGAAAAAAGATGGAATTGAATTTTTAAAAATAAAATTTGATCAGATTGAAGAGGTTAAAGACATTAGTCGTTGCTCTCTTCGTTTTTTGCTTGTGAAAGACTTATATGTACGTAGGAAGCAGTTTCCATTTTCTCTAGCATATGCTGTAACTATTCACAAATCTCAAGGATTAACTGTAGATAGTGCTTTTGTAAACATTGCATCTAGTGTGTTTAAAGAAGGTATGGCATATGTTGCTTTGTCACGAGTGAAAAAATTATCTGGTTTATTCATGATAGACTTTGATGACTCAAAAGTTAGTGCTGATGCAAATTGTGTAAAGGAGTATAATAGATTAAGAAGAAGCTATGCTCCTCATTTAGGTCAGTATCCTGTGTTTGACAAACGTGTTGTTTGTCGGAAAAGGAGAATTGAGAATATCTGTAATGAGGATGTACAGAAGAGAAAACAAAAGGAGAGTGATGTGATTTGCAAGCAAAAAGAAAAAGGACAATGTTGAAGAGGTTGTTGGTTGTCGTTTTGAAAATAGCTCTGGTGTCTACTGCTACGCTAATGTAGTGCTGAATGTTGTATTTTATCTTGAAAGTTTGCAAGAGCAGATAATACTAAATCATGAAAAAAGATTTTGTTCTCTGCTGAGTTTCCTTTATGAGAAGCTGAGTAATGATAAAACTAAAATAGAAAGTGCTTCTGATGTTAGAAATCTTTTAGATGTATGTTCTGGATGTACACAGTTTACTGAAAATGTCCAGCAAGATGCACAGGAATTCTTAATGTATATGCTTATGGTACTGGAAGATGAAGGGGTAGAAATAGAAAATATGTTTGGTCTCTCTTATAAATGGGAACATTGTTGTGAAAACTGTATGAACACATGCAGCACTAATGTTGATTCTGAAAGGTTCATACATTTAACATTACCAGAGAGTAAAGCAGTGACTTTTAGTAAATTAGTTAAAGATGCAAATCACAACATGGAATGTTCTCAATGTAAATCAGAAATGTTATCAACGTTATTTTTAAAGAAATATGGACAGTATATATTTTTAATGATGCAACGTTGTAGAGCTGATGGAACAAAATTGGACACTTTAATAAAGAAGTTTACAGGAAATCAATTATCAATATCAGGAAAGACTTTTGTTGCAGTTGCCGTAATTTTCCATGATGGACCTTCTATAACTTCTGGTCATTACACAGTTTATCTAAAATGTGAAAAAGGCTGGACACTGTGTAATGATTCTCAATTGATTTTCAAGCATGGTTTGCCTGCAGAATTACCAAATTCATACTTAATTTTCCTAAAACCAAAATTTTAGATACAAATTGCAGCATCTGAAGAAACCAATATTTCGATTTTATAAGATTACCATTGGATATTTCACCTAAAAAGGGTTTAAAAATTACCATTTGGCCTCATGGAAAGGTAAATATTTCTATTGTGGACTTCTTTGACCGATATTATTTTGGTGTATGTGCTTAAGCAACAAGATTTACAGACGTTATTTATTGCAAATAGTTGTTGACAGTGGTAAGGGTTTGATTGTTTGGAGGAAGCTTGGCGCTCAAGCGTGTACATGGTTTAGTCAAGTGAACAAAGGTGTCCGGTGCCACTAGGTCAGGGGGGACAAACCCAATGAAATTACCCCTGCAATGCGTAGGTAAAGACCTACAACAAAAACTGAAAATGAGATCCTGTGCACACGTATGGATAATTAGCTGGTTCTGTATGTATTCAATAAATGCCAGAAGGAGTCAGACAGATTCTTAATAATGGATAAACAACGGTCGACATCAGGCGTGTTGTGTGCAAGATTCCTTATAATGAAAAATTTCAGTTCAATGTACAAAAGAAAATGATCAGCCGACACGTGTTTCGTCACAACGTGTAGCTGTTGTGACTCATCAGGGCTGTACGGGAGTAAATGTATATGTCAAAAGGACCTCAGTACGAAGTTACTCGTGGAGAAGGACCCGCTGAGGGAACGGCGGGAACTTGGATCCGCACCCTGGAATCGCGAGCTGATCCGTTACCCGAGACCGCTCTTCAACCGATCCTGCTATTTTAGCGTTATCCGTGCGATCCAAGCTCCCGCCGTTCCCTCAGCGGGTCCTTCTCCTTGAGTAACTTCGTACTGAGGTCCTTTTGACATATACATTTACTCCCGTACAGCCCTGATGAGTCACAACAGCTACACGTTGTGACGAAACACGTGTCGGCTGATCATTTTCTTTTGAACATTGAACTGAAATTTTTCATTAAAAGGAATCTTGCACACAACACGCCTGATGTCGACCGTTGTTTATCCATTATTAAGAATCTGTATGACTCCTTCTGGCATTTATTGAATACATACAGAACCAGCTAATTATCCATACGTGTGCACAGGATCTCATTTTCACTATTGCAAATAGTTATTGTTCTTAGAAGATATTTTTAATATATATGTTACATTTCTATCAAGGTATGTTTTACTGAGGATAGATTCAGGGCTTTTTTAAACAATCTTTCAGATTGCTTATTTTTTTGCCCGCTGTTAAGTGATGAATGAAATTGATATCACTATTTTCAGTGAAATTCAATATATTCTGAAAACAGCAAACAAAGGGCAAAAAATTACTTTGTTAAATATGAAAATATGTGGACTGTATTCTAAAATGTATTGTTAAATATTACTACTTTTTTTCTTTTTTTTCAGATCGAGAAAGAAAATTTAGGAAATTGAATCCTTTTTTCTTGCAATAAAAAAAACCCATTTATTTCTAATTAAGTTATTGTGTTGGTCAGGTAAGTTTAAAATATCTGTATTTCTCACCCCTTCACTTTCATGCTCCCTTTTGTTCACTTCTCCTCACTCTGCTTTTCTCATTCCCCTTCTCTCTCTCTTCTTCCTTTACTGCTTTTTCGTAACTCCCTCACTCCTTCTCTACTACTCCCCTAGGTTTACTGCCTCCATCACTATTTTTTCAACCATGTTTCTCTCCCTGTCTCCATATGTCTCAGTCATTCTAACTGCCTTAGTCCGTCTCAGTTCCTTGCTCTCTGTCTCTGTTTCTGTTTCTCTCCCTTTGTCTGTCTTACCCTTAATTTCCTTAACATCTCTGGGGCAGATTTACAAGCCCCCTGCGCCACCACTACTTCGCTTTTCATGACGTACTGGTGGCGCAGGGGGCTCCTCCATATTTACAAGGAGAGGAAAAGCCACCCTGCTTGACTTTTCCTCTCCTTGTAAATACAGCCACTTCACACGCAGCACTGTGCGTTGAAGGGGCGTTCAATGGGTGTTGTTGTGGGTGTTCCCACGCAACACCCATAGAACTAGACACATCTCCAGATTTACGAGAAATCGTAACTCTGGAGATGCGTGTGAATGCTACGCCACCCTAGAGGTGGCGTAGCGAGGCACAACGAGGAGAAATGTTTTCGTTTTTTCCTCTTTCAGTGCGTGCTGCATGCTACAGCACGCATTGAAAGAGGAAAAAGCCTCTTGTGATTGTTTTTGTGCAGGAAGGTGTCCCTTTCTGCAGAAGAACAATCTCCCCACCACGCAGGCATCCTTGAGGCATGGTGCAAGGGAGCCTGCGCCGGCGCATGGCTGCAGTTTGTGCGCCAGCGCAGGGGAAGCATAGAGATGCAATATATTCTTGTAAATATGTCGCATCTCTGTGCTTCGAAACTAACGCAGTACGGCGCAGCAAAATTACTTGCTGCACCGTGCTACGTTAGTTTCTTATAAATCTGCCCCTCTGTTTCTACCACTCCTCCTCTCTCCATCACTCATTTTCCATCTATGTTAATTTTTTAACCTTCTCCGTCATTCTCCTTCCCTCACCTTTCCTAACTGTCACTATCCTTTACTCATAGTCACTCCTATTCTCCTACTTCACTTCCTCCTGTCTGTATCTAACACCCTTCACCTTTTCGCATTCTTTCCTTCACTCTCCCTCACTCTGCTTTGCTCATTGAAATCCTGACTCCCTTTCTCTCACTCCAGTTTCCTAAATCCCTCCATCCCCTCACTCCCCATCTCTCACTTTCTCTTACCCCCTTTTTTAATCCGCATACCTGTTATCTCACCATCACTCCACTTCTCTTACTTTCAATCCCTTTACCCTGCTGTGATTCATCAGCTTCGTCTGTTACTCCCTTTTCCTATCTCCCTCCCTTACTCTCCTTTTCTCACTCCCCCTCCCTCTCTCTCCATTACTCACTGCCATTCCCTTACTCATTTACTCTTCTTACCTGTATCCTCTACCCTTAGTCCTTTTGTTGCAGTCAGTCTTTCACTTCCCTTTCATGACTGATTATACTTTCCTTTTCTCACTCATTCTGTCAGTCCTTTCCTCCTCTTCACTCAGTCATTTTAATCATTTCAATCATTCATGTATACACTACACATTCATTCAATAAAATTACAACACAGTATATTAGGAATATAGCTCTTCTTGGAGAAGTGAAGTGAGTTCTGAAAAGAACTGGTTTTTTTGTCTTTTTTTTGTTTTGTATTTTTTTTAAGTTTTTTAACAATTTTGTATTTTTTTTGTTTTTTTTAGAGCAGCAAAAAAAAAACAGGGAATGAAAAAGTGTTCAACGGGAACCAAAAAAAAATGGAAACAATTATACGGTGGAGCATGTGTTCTCTATTAAGTTGATGCTGCTCTCACCATAACAGAGAACAACATTGCACACATTGCACCGTATATGAACCTTCTGGAACAGAGGGTGGATATCCAGAGGTCTTGATGCAGGTGAAGCTGCGGCCGCAGATGATGTGCTCGGCTGAGCTCCTGGAGGATTGTCTCTTGTGGCTCTTGTGGATTCACGGGCATAAGCCACAGGATGCACTTTTTGAAAGTGCCTCAGCATAGTATAAATGCTAAAGGGGTATTTTTTTTTGGGATCTCCTCTAGAAAGGACAACTCCACAAACAGTGCAGGTGACTTTTAGGACATTCACCTTCTTCTGCCCCTCTGGAAAAGTAAAGAACTTCCAGATGAAGGAGTCCTTTTGTTTCCTCTGGCTTGGTGGCACAAAGGTCTCCTCTTCACTCTCTGTAGAAGATTGCTGTTCTGCCATTCTCACGTAGTGGAAAAGCTCTCCAGCTCCTTCTCCCAGGAAATAAGAAGAAATAATGAGGGGAGTGGGTGTGGTGTTTGAAGATTCTGGAACTGAAACTACTATGAACCAATGGAAAGTGTTGTTTCATAATCACGTGACTTGCCGTGCGCGCACCGTGCGCGCACGGAGAACGCACGCATGCGCACACGGAGCGCGCACGGAGCACGCACGCATGCGCACACGGAGACGGTGCGCGCACCGTGCGCGCACCGTAAAAAACCCTACAAAAAAAAAAAAAAGTTTATAAGTTTGTGGAAAATATTAACTATGCTGTTCAACTTAACCAAAATTTTAAAAAAAGAGCTGAGCCATTCCATATTACAGGATACAGTCAATCTATAACTATATATATAGGTAGTTTATTGTAAAATAAATATATAAAAAATATAATAATACATACATAAATTAGCATTTAAAAAAATTTGCAAAATCATTAAAAAAACCATAGGTTTCACATGCGTTAAAGTTAGGAATTAGCATTTAAAAAACCTTTGAAATTCACTGAAAACACCATAGGTTTCACACACGTTATAGTTAGGAATTAGCATTTAAAAAAACCTTGCAAATTCACTGAAAAAAACATAGGTTTCACACACGTTATAGTTAGGAATTAGCATTTAAAAAACCTTGAAAATTCACTGAAAAAACCATAGGTTTCACACATGTTATAGTTAGCTGGACATTTCACTCGTACAAAACCATTGAAATTCCCCCGTTATAGTTAGTTCAGCTAACTATAACTTGCGCGCCCGCAATCCACTGCTGATGACGACACATATTACATCACTCATGACATGGTCAGTGACATCACTCATGACATCACTGATGACATCCAAATGACATCACTGATGACGTCATCCATGTGATAAATTACCACATCTTCTCACACCCTAATATAACCTTGGATACACCGACTCAAAATTTCAGAGTTCCATTCTCAAAACCATACATACCCCAATACCAATAACTACATACCCACTTATTAACTCTTAGGTCTACATACACCTCCACTCATTCACCTGTACAGTCACTCATACTTACAGTCACTCCATACAAGACTATCATATGCATTTATACACCTATATAGACACTCACACACCACCAATCATCCATTGAGGTACTCTCACACCTAGTCAGTCATGCAAATAATCACACTCCCATTTACTCACCTATGCAGTTATACACACTCAAGTTCACTTACTCATAAAAATAGTACCACATTCTTACGCTCTTATAGAATCATTGATACAAGCACACACTCATCCATACAGTCACTCTCACAATCACACACTCTCACATCTACCCACTTATATACTCTTACACGCATATATACTGCCTTTCACATATGTAGTTAGTCTCAAATGTACCACTGAGATATACATTCAATCCCTAATACACCCATACATACACTCACTCAACCATACAGTCCATCACAGATGCACTCTTAAAACCATGCACCCATAGAATCACCCACTCACACATCTATGCATAGAGTCACACACACCATACCCACACAAACACTTAGGAACCCATACAGATACTCAGACAAGCAATCAATAACTCATATAGACACTCATATAGCTATTCACAAAACCATGCAGCCACTTATACACCAACATACAGACACATACAGACATTCACACAGTTTAGTCACTAGTCTGCAGTAAGATACATTTAATGACTCACTTATAGAGTCAGTTAAGCACCACAGAAAATCATCCATTCACACACTTGTACACCCACTCATTCTTCAACAGGCCTTTCCCTATATATATTAAACATATTAAAACTGTTCAGAAACACATACTCAATGGATGACGTCATCAGTGATGTCATCAGTGATGTCATTTGAGATGTCATCAGTGATGTCATGAGTGATGTCACTGACCATGTCATGAGTGATGTAATATGTGACGTCATCAGCAGTGGATTGTGGGCGCGCGAGTTATAGTTAGCTGAACTAACTATAACGGGGGAATTTCAATGGTTTTGTACGAGTGAAATGTCCAGCTAACTATAACATGTGTGAAACCTATGGTTTTTTCAGTGAATTTTCAAGGTTTTTTAAATGCTAATTCCCAACTATAACGTGTGTGAAACCTATGGTTTTTTCAGTGAATATATATATATATATATATATTACCTACTGGCGGTCGCCAGTAGGTAGTTATAGTTAGGACCTAGTTTCCATAGGAAAAGAGTTTTTTGTTTTCCCAATAACTTTGGCGCCGGATGACGACTCTTCGTGAAATTTTCAAAACTAGTGGGGCGCTCCGGTCAGCTCCTGTTTTGAAAGTTTCGGGGTGATTCGTCAAGCGGGTCCAAGAAAAAAGGGGGGTGCCAAAAAGTGTTTTCTCCATGTTAATTTCCATAGGAAACATTAGACACAGCTACAGCCCGAACTACTGAACGGAATTGCACCAAATTTGGCAAATCGTTAGCCCTTGGTTCAGAAAGAGCCCTTTTTGTTAAATGGTGTAAATCCGTTCAGTAGTTCCTGAGATATTAAAAAAATAAGAAGTTTCGATATCTGGGCGGAGCCTAACCCCCCCAGCACGAGCTTGGCTCTAATTGGCTGCCAACACTTCAAACCAGGAAGTTTTGGCAGCCATCTTGTGCCTCGCATCAAGTGAAAATCTTCAGGGGGGCTGCTGCTGGAGGCTGGAGGATCGCTACTAGCAGATGGGGCGAAGATGCCTCTCGCTGTCCAAAAGCAGGCAATTGAGAATTTAATGGCGACGCGTGTCACTCTAATTAAAGGGAACCTTCTTCGAGCAGGACCTGCACTTGCAGCGGAAATGGAAGGCAATAGAGACACCAACCTATCACAGCAATTTAGAAATTGCTGTTTTGATAAAAGAACAATGACATTTTTCTGCAAACTAGAAAAAAAACAGTGCCTGCCTGCAGTCGCCGGGTAAATAAAAAATTCCAAATGTGAGGAGGCCCAACAAATGAGTTTTGTTTTAATGTTCAGGACGTGCACGGCAGGTGGCGTTGCAGAGCTTCAATGGACGCGAAAGTTCGCATAAAAACAGTGGATTGCATTTTAACAAGGCTAACGTAACTTTGTCATGATTCCCTAGAACACTCTATATAACAACAGTGGAAGCTGTAAGAGATACATTATGAACTTTCACAAACTAAAATTCCTATCTGTCATCTGCGCAATTGCTCTCCGCTCCGATCTTGGAGACTCTGTTTTCTTTTGAACAATTCGGGAAGACAGATGCAGCCTCTATGTACATCACCAGCTGCACTTGGTATGACATAAGCACCAGCACACGGTGTAGTAGCGAAATTATTTCACTGCTCGGCGAGTGCACAGTCTTCATAGCACAGGTGTGTACGTTGATACTTATACCAGTTCTATGCAAACCCTAAACCTGTTCTAGTTCAAGCGCTATGCGGCATGTTGTCCAAATAAGGGCTTACTCTTCTTGTATTGCTGTCACTTGTCACGCGTGACACTATTAGACTTCACTTAATGTTTAGGTAACAGCTAGCTGCATTCTGGGACTTGTAGTATCACTGTTAACAATGCGCTAAAACAAATCACATGATGGAAAGGCGGCTGACTGAAAAACAAGACTGTTAAAGGTGTCACACATGACACAGAGCCCCTTGCTATCTGGTTGCACCAGCTTTCATTTGGTGAAGTACATTGTGTTCTTTACATCATAAATCTGCACGTTTTACCAACATCGAGGACAACGTTGTTTACAAACTGCGCATCAAATCTGTGCACTCACGTACACACTGCAGGTGCAGCAACCAGTCTCATTTATCTTAAAACCTTACCTGAAAATGTCACTGCATCCGGTGTACAACTGAGATGGATATGCACATTTTTTTATGAGCACAAGAGAATGGCCCGTTGAGAACAGAGACAAATAAAGTGCTCAGGATGAAAAATCTTAATATAAGATATCTGTGTCACCTGCCACATTGCACAAAGTATTATCCGGCTCGGCAACAGTTTCCAGTATGAAAGACAGATAGCAGGTAGAAGATGTGCGTTAAATAAATATAAGGGGGGATATTTGCTCATTTTTCATGCAAAGGAGAGCAGCAAGCAATGTTGCTGCTCTGCTTTGCATGAAATGGAGACAGCAGAAAATCGTCACATCTGCTAAAATATGGCACCTTTCTGCTGTCTCCCTGCGCTGGTGCACTGTGTGCTGCCTGGCACCAGAGCAGGCACCCTTGCACCGTGGTGCAAGGGTACCTGCGTTACAGGCAGGATTGTTTTTGTGCAGGAACAGTTACCTTCCTGCACAAAAACAATCCTTAAAGGCATTTTCCAGAATGCAGCATGCCTAGAAAGAGGGATTAACAAAGAGAAATACAAACATTTCTCTTTGTAATGCCTGGTTCAGGAAGGTGTACCATTTTGCTGCAATTCTAGGTTTACTCACCGTAATAAATCTGGGATTGTGTCAAAATCCATGAGTGGATGCAAGGGAACGCCCATGCTCCACCCATGGGACACCTCCCTGACACAAAGTAACGCAAGATAGTGCTAAGCGCTGCCTTCTGTTACTTTTTTGAAAACGTTCACGCGAAGCCACACAAATCGGATTTGCATGGCTTTTTAAATTACAAATAATATTTTGCAACATGGCTGAGCCCAACAAGTGACTTATTCACGACACAAAATATTAGTAAATCTGGGTCCCAGTGTTGACATCCGGGGAGGGTTTAAGACACAACGAACTCCTGCCACATTTTAATATTTGTGTATATAAATGAAACATATAGCAGCAAGAACATAGAGGAGGTTGACAGAGAGGGGAAGAAAGAAAGAAAGATGGTTTCCTGAGGTAAGAGGGGAAACTGATATAGGCAGAGAGAATGAGATAACGAGAGTGGAAGATGAAAAGTGAATCAGAGGAAGCAAGGGTAGGAGAAAAAGAGAGAGTGTGAAAAAAGAAAGAGAGATACAAGACCAGAGAGAGAGGAAAAAGGGGGAGAAAGAGAGAGTAAAAAGTATGAATGATTAAAGAAAGGAAGATAGAAAGTGAGAGAGAAAACAAGAAAGACAATGAGATGGGAAGAGGGAAATGAAGGAAGAGAGAAATTAGAAAGAATATATAATAGATACTTAGGAAAGGGAATAGCAAAATAGATGTTCACATACATTTGTAGTGAGAGATAGCAGTATAGTGACAGGCAAAGATTGATTTAGAAAAAAGGACGGAATACGAAAGAGGGATGGAGAAATATAGAGTGAAGGGGGATTAGAGTTGAGGAGAAAGAGTGGGGACAAGACAGTTACAGATATCATTCGATCCTAACTATCAATATAAGGTACCATCATGCATCCATTGACCAGGTTCCAGTGCCTCTTAACACACATTTAGAAGTTGTGTCATTTGTTATCATCAGGAAGGAAGACTACAGACCATAAGACCTGTACATTTCTTCCATATGTTTATAACAGGGTTGCAACACAGACCCCTACAGCCTGTGCGGTGCAGATGGGCCCTAGCTCTTCAGAGGCACCACCATTCAACCCAAGAACAATGAATATATGTGTGACATATGGGAGTCTTGTGGATCCCCTCATTCCATTTTGCAGGGGGGCCTCCATCATTTTACTTCACACCACTTGTTTAAAGGCACTTCACAATTTACCAAACAAATGAGATTTTACAATAATGCAGATGACACCCAGCTGTTCCTGTACAGAGGATTTTACAAAGGGGGTTAACACATCTAAATTAAGCACGTTAGGTTCACCCTAGACAAGACTTCTCTAACAAGTAGCTCATGAGCTACTGGGAGCTTCGCAGCTACCTGCAGGTTGCTCTCCAGTGTGCAGCCCAGACTACTAAATTAGACATTTTTGCTTGAATGAACTAATATATGTAAAATAAAACTGAGAGTTTTTACTAAATATGAACATGTGTGTATTTTCAGAACTCATTCGTTCACACTGCAAGTGGCCACTAATGTAGTCTTGTGTGGTATGGACACTAAAACAACACTAATAATATGAGTAGCTCCTCATCATTTTCATTTAGCATAAGTAGCTCTTGCTACAGAAGAGTTTGGAGATTCCTGCCCTAAACATAAATAAATAGTGAGCCTACGCTAAGACTTATACATTTCTTCTCTAAACTAAGGCTGGAGTGCAAGTTATATATGCTTGAATATATCCACACTGCCCCATTAGAAAAAATTAAGACCCTGGGCATTACCCAAATCTAGATACTGTCCATTAACACTACTCCCTACCAGACATCCAACATCGGCCTTCCAGTACTACCTTGCACTGCGGGACTCATTAAGTATATTTTTAGCCAAACTCATTGTACTATCATGACGGCACCTTCCTGTGGAACTCATTCACTTTTTCTTCCTTTCCCTAGGCAGTCCTCAGAAAGCACGTTATTTGAGGCTTATGTGGGACCAAGGGCAAAACATTTTGGTGAGGCCCCAAAAATACTAGGATTTTTATCTGCTTTGGAATGGTGGAATGCTGATTGAATCTGACATTCAAATTTGTGATTTACAGGTTACATACAGATATCTGCAGCAGGCACATCAACTGAAAGACATGTACCAATTGCACACTCAAAGAAAGAATGCACTTAGAAAGTAGTGCAGCACTAGAACTAAGTACTATTCATGTGTTATTTTGTTATTGTGGACTTTGAAGGTCACGAGGTGGCAAGTGACATTCGTGCGTTACAAATAAACCCAGCGTACCCCTGTAACATTTCCCCTTATCGTGTAGAACAAACATATCCCTTCCTTGTCGTCCCTCGCATCCAATTACCCCCTCAATGTATGATATGATGTGGGTTTTTGAACACTAAAATGTGTCAACCATAGGAAAGAGTGCCCATCTTTTCTTGCTGTACTGGTTTTGGAGCCATCCATCCTCTTTGCTCTCCTAAACAGAAAAATACTGGCTCCTGCATAACACCTCTATGCATGAGGCAAAAATCACAAGTCCACAAGTAGACCTAGTTATGTTTATTTTAGTGTGAGCCGCTGAGCTCAAATGTCAGCTCAACAACAGGGTCTTGTCTAGAGTGAGGCTTGAGTCAAGCAGCTCTAGTTGCCCCCTCATGTGAAGGTACGGTCTGAAAGTTGGATATGAGACCGAAGAGCCATCTCTTCCACCAAACATTTCACTTAAGGGGTTATTAATAATACAGCTTTTGTTTCTCTTCCCCTCTCATGTTCAGCCGGGGCTAAGAAGCAACCGACATTTGTACTAACACCTCACAAACACAATACATTATATATATATATATATATATATATATATTATCTACTGGCGGTCGCCAGTAGATAGTTATAGTTAGGACCTAGTTTCCATAGGAAAAGGGTTTTTTCTTTTCCCAATAACTTTGGCGCTGGTTGACGAATCTTCGCGAAATTTTCAAAACTAGTGGGGTGCTCCGGTCAGCTCCTATCCTGAAAGTTTTGGGGTGATTTGGTAAGCGGGGGCCGAGAAAAAAGGGGGGTACTAAAATGTGTTTTCTCACTGTTATTTTCCATAGGAAACTTTAGACACGGCTACAGCCCGAACTGCAGAATGGAATTAAACCAAATTTGGCAAAAAGGTAGCCCTTGTTTCAGAAAGAACTCTTTTTGTTAAATGGTGTAAATCCGTGCAGTAGTTGATGAGAAATTTAAAAAAAAGAGGTCGGAAAATGAATTTCCCATAGAAAACTTTAGCCAAGGCTACAGTCCGAACTGCTGAACGTAATTACAACAAATTTGGCAAAAAGGTAGTGCTTGGTTCAGAAAGTGAGTGTTTTTTTTTAATGGTGTAAATCCGTTCAGTAGTTGCTGAGGGATTAAAAAAATAAAAGAGTCGATATCTGGACGGAGCCTAAGTCCCGAGCATGAGCTTGCCTCTGATTGGCTGCCAACACTTCAAACCAGGAAGTGTTGGCAGCCATCTTGTGCTTCCAAGGAGTGAAAATCAAAAAGGTGAGACAAATATTAAAAAAACATGAAAAGGGGGCAGGGTAAAAACACCCTGACCCCCCAGGGCCTGCTCAGGGGGTCCCACAAGAACCCCCAGAACCAAACAAAGCATTTTTTTTAAAAATATAATTTGGGCGCGGTCGCGCCAGGTGCGCGAATCTGCCGCAAATTTTTAAAAAACGAAGCGGCTGCTGGCTGTGCTCTATTCATCTATGGGGTTGGGGGTGGCTGGTGCCTGCCATGAGCCGTTCCCAAGAGTTGCACGTGATGATCAGGGGCAGAACAAGTACAGTGATGCTGCTGGACGGCTCTCTGCACCCACCCCTCATGCACGCATACATACACAAACACGCGCACACACAAATCCATGTCTTCCTCCTTAGATACGTCTTTGTTTCCTCTCTCCGTTTCTTCTCTTGCTCACTTCCATTCTCTTCTAGAGACTCCTTTGTGCCCCCCTGACCCATAGAACAAGTTTCCATGCCATACCCTGCCTTCCCCAATCTCTTTCCCTTCCTCTCTCTTCTTTGTTGTTCCCTTCTATCTCCTTCACATTTGCCGTTTTTCTTTTGATTTCTTTCTTCACGCAGCGTGTCTCCTCCTTTCTGTTCCCAATGTTAGCTTTGCCCTTTTGTTATTTGTTCTATTCCGCTTTGCTCTCTGCTGGTCTTGATTGTGCTTACTGTTCTGCTCTTCTCTGTTCTGTGCTGCCCTGTTCTGTTTTGCAATGTCCTGTTCAGTTGTGTGATGCCCTGTTCTCTTGTGCACTGTTCCTGGCTGCACTGCTCTGTTCTGCCCTGTTCTGCGCTGTCCTTTCCAGGTCAGTGCTGCCCTGTTCTGTTTTGCAATGTTCTGTTCTGTCCAGTTGAATGCTGCCCTGTTCTGTTCTGGGATAAAATGTAAAAAAAAAAAAAAAACGAAGCGGCTGCTGATGTGCTCTTTTCATATATATTGTTATATTTGGTTTATTGGCACTTTCCATGTTTCCAGTCCTCTAAACACCTACACACTTGTCTTTCACACCTTCAATTACCCAGGCAGTACCCATACACTCCAGCAATCACCCTGTCACTCCCCATGCACTCCTCCAGTCAGCCATCCAGCACCATGTACTAATCCATTCACTGTGCCAAAACCCAACCACTTACAAATTCACCCAGGCACTCTCCTTGCAGTACTCTAATCATTCAGTCAGTATCCAAGTACTCTTGCAATGACCCAGGCCTTAACACATGCACTGCTACAAACCCCTGTCCACTATGCATGCATTCCTCTAACCACCTACACACTTTTCTTTCACATTTTCAATTACCCAGGCAGTACCTATACACTCCAGCAATCACCCTGTCACTCCCCATGCACTACTCCAGTCAGCCATCCAGCACCATGTACTAATCCAACACTGCGCCAAAACCCAAACACTTATAAATTCACCAAGGCACTCTCCTTGCAGTACTCTAATCATTCAGTCAGTACCCAAGTACTCATGCAATGACTCAGGCCTTAACACAAGCACTGCTAAAACCCTTCTCCAGTACGCATGCAGTCCTCTAACCACCTACACACTTGTTTTTCACACCTTCAATTCCCCAGGCCGTACCTATACACTCCAGCAAAAATCCTGTCACTCCCCATGCACTCCTCCACTCAGCCATCCAGCACCATGTACTAATCCAAACACTGCGCCAAAACCCAAACACTTATAAATTCATCCAGGCACTCTCCTTGCATTACTCTAATCATTCAGGCAGTACCCAAGTACTCATGCAGTGACCCAGGCCTTAACACGTGCACTGCTACAAACCCCTGTCCACTACGCATGCAGTCCTCTAACCACCTACACACTTGTCTTTCATACCTTCAATTACCCAGGCAGTACCTATACACTACAGCAAACACCCTGTCACTCCCCATGCACTCCTCCAGTCAGCTATCCAGCCCCAAGTACTAATCCAAACACTGCGCCAAAACCCAAACACTTATAAATTCATCCAGGCATTCTCCTTGCATTACTCTAATCATTCAGGCAGTACCCAAGTACTCATGCAGTGACCCAGGCCTTAACACGTGCACTGCTACAAACCCCTGTCCACTACGCATGCAGTCCTCTAACCACCTACACACTTGTCTTTCACACCTTCAATTACCCAGGCAGTACCTATACACTACAGCAAACACCCTGTCACTCCCCATGCACTCCTCCAGTCAGCTATCCAGCCCCAAGTACTAATCCAAACACTGCGCCAAAACCCAAACACTTATAAATTCATCCAGGCATTCTCCTTGCATTACTCTAATCATTAAGGCAGTACCCAAGTACTCATGCAGTGACCCAGGCCTTAACACATGCACTGCTACAAACCCCTGTCCACTACGCATGCAGACCTCTAACCACCTACACACTTGTCTTTCACACCTTCAATTACCCAGGCAGTACCTATACACTCCAGCAATCACCCTGTCACTCCCCATGCACTACTCCAGTCAGCCATCAAGCACCATGGACTAATCCAAACACTGCGCCAAAACCCAAACACTTATAAATTCACCCAGGCACTCTCCTTGCAGTACTCTAATCATTCAGTCAGTACTCAAGTACTCATGCAGTGACCCAGGCCTTAACACATGGACTGCTACAAACCTCTCTCCACTACTCATGCAGTCCTCTAACCACCTACACAATTGTCTTTCACACCTTCAATTACCCACGCAGTACCTATACACTCCAGAAATCACCCTGTTACACCCCATGCACTCCTCCAGTCAGCCATCCAGCACCAAGTACTAATCCAAACACTGCGCCAAAACCCAAACACTTATAAATTCACCCAGGTACTCACCTTGCAGTACTCTAATCATTCAGTCAGTACCCAAGTACTCATGCAGTGACCCAGGCATTAACACATGTACTGCTACAAACCCCTGTCCAATACACATGCAGTCCTCTAACCACCTACAAAATTGTCTTTTGCATCTTCAATTACCCAGGCAGTACCCATATACTCCAGCAATCACCCTGTCACTCCCCATGCACTCCTCCAGTCAGCCATCCGGCACCGTGTACTACTCCATTCACTGCGCCAAAATCCAAACACTTATAAATTCACCCAGGTACTCACCTTGCAGTACTCTAATCATTCAGTCACTACCCAAGTACTCACACGATGACCCAGGCCTTAACACATGCACTGATACAAACCACTGCCCACTATGCATGCAGTCCTCTAACCACCTACACACCTTTCTTTCACACCTTCAATTACCTAGGCAGTACCTATAGACTCCAGCAATCACCCTGTCACTCCCCATGCACTCCTCCACTCAGCCTTCCAGCACCATGTACTAATCCAAACACTGCGCCAAAAACCAAACACTTATATAAAAATTCACCCAGGCACTCTCCTTGCAGGACTCTAATCATTCTGTCAGTACCCAAGTACTCATGCAGTGACCCAGGCCTTAACACATGTACTGCTACAAACCACTGTCCACTATGCATGCAGTCCTCTAACCACCTACCACTTGTCTTTCACACCTTCAGTTACCCAGGCAGTACCCATACACTCCAGCAAACACCCTGTCACTCCCAATGCACTCCTCCAGTCAGCGTCCAGCCCCATGTACTAATCCAAACACTGTGCCAAAAACCAAACACTTATATAAAAATTCACCCAGGCACTCTCCTTGCAGGACTCTAATCATTCTGTCAGTACCCAAGTACTCATGCAGTGACCCAGGCCTTAACACATGTACTGCTACAAACCACTGTCCACTATGCATGCAGTCCTCTAACCACCTACCACTTGTCTTTCACACCTTTAGTTACCCAGGCAGTATCTATATACTCCAGCAATCACCCTGTCACTCCCCATGCACTCTTCAAGTGAGCCATCCAGCACCATGTACTAATCCAAACACTGCGCCAAAACCCAACCACTTACAAATTCACCCAGGCACTCTCCTTGCAGTACTCTAATCATTCAGTCAGTACCCAAGTACTCATGCAGTGATCCACTTGCTCCTTTCTACTCTTCTCCTGCCTCTTTCTGCACCCCTGTTGCTTCATTCTGCACTTTCCATGCTTCTTTCTGCACCTCTCTTGCTTCTTTCTGCTCCCCCGTTGTCTCTTTATGTACTTCTTCAGTCTCTTTCTGCACTTTTCTTGCCTTTTTCTGCACCTCTCTTTCTTCTCTCTGTATGTCTGTTGCCTCTTTCTGCACGTCATTTGCTTCTTTGTCCACCCCTGTTGTCTCTTTCAGCACTTGTATTCCCTCTTTCTGTACCTTTCATGCCTGTTTTTGCATCTCACTTGCCACTTTCTGCACTTATCTTGCTTCTTTCTACACCTCTGTTGCTTCTTTCAGCAATTCTCTTGCCTCCTCCTGCACCTCTTAGTTAGAGGTAGTTTTTACCCCCTTGCCCTATTATGTACTAGGGCCATACAGGGGAGGTCATACCAATCACAGGGGAACCCCAACACATAGTGTACCCTAGTGTACGTAGGTGTTTTCACTGTATTCTAAGTGTCTTTCAGCTAAGCACTGGCTCCGGACCTGGTTAATCAGTCAGTTATCGCCAGTACCCATCAGCAAAAAGTTGGGGACACAGGATGACTTTGCAACAAGGCCTCTTTCTGCTCCTCTGTTGGTTCTTTGTGCACATATCTTGCTTCTTTCTATACCTTTCTTCGTCTTTCTGGACTTCTGTTTCCTCTTTCTGCATTTCTCTTGCTTCTTTTTGCACCTTTCTTCTTCTTTCTGCACATGTCCTACCTTTGTAGGCATAGTTTGAAATTAGCATTTAAAAAACCTTTGAAATTCACTGAAAAAACCATAGGTTTTAGGGATGTTATAGTTAGGAATAAGCATTTAAAAAACCTTTGAAATTCACTGAAAAAACCATAGGTTTCAGGCACGTTATTGATAGAAATTAGCATTTAAAAAACCTTAGAAATTCACTGAAAAAAACACAGGTTTCAGGGATGTTAATAGTTAGTTGGACATTTTACTCATACAAAACCAGAGAAATTCGTCCGTTATAGTTAGTTCGCTAACTATAACTCGCGCCGCCGCAATGCACTGCTGATGACGTCACATATTACATAATTCATGACATGGGCAGTGACATCACTGATGACATCACTGATGACATTTCAGTCATCACTGAAGACATCATCCACGTGATAATCTGATGCACCTCCTCATACCCTAATATAACCTTTGATACACCCACTCTAAAATATAGACTACCATTTTTGAAACAGTAGACACACCAATACCAGTTAGTGCATACCCACTCGATAATTCCAAGATCTACACACACATCCACCTATTCACCCATACAGTCACTCATACATGCAGTCATCCATCAATACAGCACTATTATATACACTCACATATCTATACAGACACTCACACATCGCCACTCATCCATACAGTTACTCACACACCTAGTCAGTCATGCAAAGAATCAATCACACTCCCATTTACTCACCTATACAGTTATACACACATCACCTCACTTATTCAAACATAGACTAACACATACTTACACTCTTATACAATAACTAATACAAGCACATACACATCCGTACAGCCACTCTCACAACCACTCTCTCTCACATATAGTCATTTATATACTCCAACAGCCACATATACTGCCTTCACATATGCGGTTACTCACACATGTACCACTGAGGCATCCATTCAATCACCAACACACCCATAAACACACTCACCCACCCATACAGCCCTTCACAGATGCAATCTTGAACCCATACACCCAGTGAATCACCCACTCACAGATCTATGTACAGAGTCACACCTCCTACCCACCCACACAGAGACTTAGACACCCATACAGATACTCAGACAACAAATCAATAACTCATATAGACCCTCATTTAGCTACTCACCAACCCATGCAACCGCTTACACACCAACTGACAAACTAAACTGTGTGAATGTCTGTATCGGTCACTAACCCATGCAATTAGTAAGACACATTTAATCACTCACTTATACAGTCACGCACCTACTAAATCATCCATACAGACACTTATACACCCACTCATTCTTCAATACACCTTGGTGTGTGTGTGTGTATATATATATATATATATCATATTTAATCATTACAGAAACACACATTCACTGGATGATGTCAGCAGTGATGTCATCAGTGATGTCACTGATCATGTCATGAATGATGTAATATGTGACGTCATCAGCAGTGCATTGGGGGGGTGCGAGTTATAGTTAGCTGAACTAACTATAACGGCCGAATTTCTCTGGTTTTGTACAAGTAAAATGTCCAACTAACTATAACATCCCTGAAACCTTTCAAGCATAGAGTGTTTTGGGTAGTTCTCAAGTTTAGGTGGAAAGCAGCTCCTGGAAAGAGCACTCTCAACACCAGCGACACTCTAGATCTGCTCACCTCAAATGTCTGCTTTTCTATCAAAGTCTTTAAGCATAGGATTAGCACAGTGCCATCCACGCCGAGATAGAAAGGGACAAAGTCTTTTGCCAATTCTACAGCAAAGTCTTTAAGCATAGGACTAGCACAGTGCTGTCCACGCCGAGCTGTAAAATGACAAAAGCAATTTACCACTCCAGGCACAGTATGTATTATATATATATAGAAGAGGAAAAATGGCGACAGATTTGTGCCATGTTATATTGTTGAGGTGAACAGTCTAGTGTTTTTAATAAACACAAACAAGGGCAATAGCACATAGCACTTTAAATACTGTCTAGACGTTGGGGACTCTATGGTCCAGTAGAAGGCTAATGGTAGCCGAAACACGTAGGCCGTCCTAACCCCTGCACTTTTGCACAATGGTGTTTTAATAAAGGAAATTGAACTTTACCCTGCTGTGGTGCCGTGACTTTTGCCAGAGGAACGTAGGAGGCGAGGGAATCCAAGAAGGTATGGTGTGCGGGGACTGGAAACGCACATCACGGGCACTCGCGAGCGAGGTGAAGCGGCATCTGCATAATTCCAGTCGATATCGGCAATAGCGGAGAAAAGAAGCCGACGCCTCTGTTTGCAACTTGGAGGTTAACGCGTTCAACAGATGGATATTTAAGAACGTGCGGACATTAGGCGGTGAAGTTCCTGTGGTGAGTACGTGGGTGGGGGGTGGGCGTTGTCGGTGCGGCTCAGAGCGCGGTGGAGGCGGCGTGAGAGAAGAAGGGGCACACCGTAACCTGCTATCGTACAAACCACTAGGAGTTAGTAGCCGAGAGGAGGGACGGATGGAATAGGCTGCAAATCACTCCTCGTTCCGCGTTATAAACATCAAGTTATTATTTTTAGTGCTCCCTAAAAAGAAAGTGAACAAAATATCAAGGGAGACTAAACAAACATATTGCGAATCTGTCAATATGAATGTAAATTGACAAATACAGCAGGGTTATTGGGATACTGTTTGAATCTGGAATCAGACAAACAGATCCCTTAAACACAGAAAATAATTAACGCCACAGCAATTGTGAACAGGGATAAGAAAATTAAGACCTCAACTGAATAAACATGGCAGAAAAGTCTAAGAATCGCCTACAGAGAGCGAGTGAACTGTTAAATGATGATGTCACACCATCAATAAGCACAATGACCAGGGAAACAACAGGAGAAAGAGACACAAAAACAATAATCAGTGTATTAAGAGAACTGCAGCAAAATCGGATTCTTGAAATCAATAAATGGTGGGAGAAAACAACATTAGAAAAATATATTGAATATAAGCGAGTACCAAGAGGACTTCGAATATTAATTATGCCCACACTGAATGATCTGGATCCAGACCTAATAAAACAATAGCAACAAGATACCAACGAATGCTCATTTAAATTGATGAGAACACTGATTATACATGCTGAAAGAAAATTAGAGAGAATTTCAAGCACAATTCAAGAACTGGAACAGGAATTAGCCAAAATTCCAAAAACTGAAGAGAACAAGGAGTCAATTGATAATATGGAAAGAAAAATAAACAAACATGAAGCAGAGGTAGAAAAAAGAAAAGCAAATAAATTCACCAGAGATAGGATGGATTATGCGAATGGTCGCATTTATACATTTGCCCGTAAATATCACACATTGAGGAACAGAGTGGTCATGGACAAATATGCAGGAACTGCCACACCAGATATGGTGGATAGCTCAGATCTTAGTTCAGCAGATGAAGAACTAACTGCAACTCCATTGGATTCTCATGGAGAGATGAGACTAGCGCAAATGATAACGCGACAGAGAGGAAGAGGCAGAGGCACGACATGGGGAAGAGGACAATCCAAAATACCACCAGAAGGAGTAGAAGATGGAGTAAAATCAAAAAGAGGAAGAGGAAAGCAGAAGTAACCTTGAAAAAGAAAAAAATCCTCTTGAATAATAACATAGTAATTAACATCTCAACAAAAATATTGAATGAAACCCATCTCAAATTACTCAATAGAGGATTGTCCTACTGCCCAAATAAAGACATGGACATATCTAACATACGAATTGACCTCTACAAGTTCTGTCGGAAAGTTAAGCTTAAAAAATATTTTGCAGAAAAAACATCTCGACCAAGTGGTCCAAACTCTGAAAATAAGGATTTATCTATTATTGTTCAAAAAGATCTACCTGCCTTAAGATCACTTACATCATTAGAAGAAGAAGAAAGATCTAATATGGGAGATGGTCAACATGATCTCGTAATGGATATAGATCTATGTAACAGCATGGGGATAGCCACGAATAAAGGAGGAAAAAGTGGACTTAAAAAACAGTCCAGATTCTGTCCACAACTACCATCGGGAAATCTAAATCATCCATACAGTCACTTATACACCCACTCATTCTTCAATACACCTTGGTGTGTGTGTGTATATATATATATATATATATATATATATATATATATATATATATATGTGTATATATATGTATATATATATATATATATCATATTTAATCATTACAGAAACACACATTCACTGGATGATGTCAGCAGTGATGTCATCAGTGATGTCACTGATCATGTCATGAATGATGTAATATGTGACGTCATCAGCAGTGCATTGGGGGGGTGCGAGTTATAGTTAGCTGAACTAACTATAACGGCCGAATTTCTCTGGTTTTGTACAAGTAAAATGTCCAACTAACTATAACATCCCTGAAACCTTTCAAGCATAGAGTGATTTGGGTAGTTCTCAAGTTTAGGTGGAAAGCAGCTCCTGGAAAGAGCACTCTCAACACCAGCGACACTCTAGATCTGCTCACCTCAAATGTCTGCTTTTCTATCAAAGTCTTTAAGCATAGGATTAGCACAGTGCCATCCACGCCGAGATAGAAAGGGACAAAGTCTTTTGCCAATTCTACAGCAAAGTCTTTAAGCATAGGACTAGCACAGTGCTGTCCACGCCGAGCTGTAAAATGACAAAAGCAATTTACCACTCCAGGCACAGTATGTATTATATATATATAGAAGAGGAAAAATGGCGACAGATTTGTGCCATGTTATATTGTTGAGGTGAACAGTCTAGTGTTTTTAATAAACACAAACAAGGGCAATAGCACATAGCACTTTAAATACTGTCTAGACGTTGGGGACTCTATGGTCCAGTAGAAGGCTAATGGTAGCCGAAACGCGTAGGCCGTCCTAACCCCTGCACTTTTGCACAATAGTGTTTTAATAAAGGAAATTGAACTTTACCCTGCTGTGGTGCCGTGACTTTTGCCAGAGGAACGTAGGAGGCGAGGGAATCCAAGAAGGTATGGTGTGCGGGGACTGGAAACGCACATCACGGGCACTCGCGAGCGAGGTGAAGCGGCATCTGCATAATTCCAGTCGATATCGGCAATAGCGGAGAAAAGAAGCCGACGCCTCTGTTTGCAACTTGGAGGTTAACGCGTTCAACAGATGGATATTGAAGAACGTGCGGACATTAGGCGGTGAAGTTCCTGTGGTGAGTACGTGGGTGGGGGGTGGGCGTTGTCGGTGCGGCTCAGAGCGCGGTGGAGGCGGCGTGAGAGAAGAAGGGGCACACCGTAACCTGCTATCGTACAAACCACTAGGAGTTAGTAGCCGAGAGGAGGGACGGATGGAATAGGCTGCAAATCACTCCTCGTTCCGCGTTATAAACATCAAGTTATTATTTTTAGTGCTCCCTAAAAAGAAAGTGAACAAAATATCAAGGGAGACTAAACAAACATATTGCGAATCTGTCAATATGAATGTAAATTGACAAATACAGCAGGGTTATTGGGATACTGTTTGAATCTGGAATCAGACAAACAGATCCCTTAAACACAGAAAATAATTAACGCCACAGCAATTGTGAACAGGGATAAGAAAATTAAGACCTCAACTGAATAAACATGGCAGAAAAGTCTAAGAATCGCCTACAGAGAGCGAGTGAACTGTTAAATGATGATGTCACACCATCAATAAGCACAATGACCAGGGAAACAACAGGAGAAAGAGACACAAAAACAATAATCAGTGTATTAAGAGAACTGCAGCAAAATCGGATTCTTGAAATCAATAAATGGTGGGAGAAAACAACATTAGAAAAATATATTGAATATAAGCGAGTACCAAGAGGACTTCGAATATTAATTATGCCCACACTGAATGATCTGGATCCAGACCTAATAAAACAATAGCAACAAGATACCAACGAATGCTCATTTAAATTGATGAGAACACTGATTATACATGCTGAAAGAAAATTAGAGAGAATTTCAAGCACAATTCAAGAACTGGAACAGGAATTAGCCAAAATTCCAAAAACTGAAGAGAACAAGGAGTCAATTGATAATATGGAAAGAAAAATAAACAAACATGAAGCAGAGGTAGAAAAAAGAAAAGCAAATAAATTCACCAGAGATAGGATGGATTACGCGAATGGTCGCATTTATACATTTGCCCGTAAATATCACACATTGAGGAACAGAGTGGTCATGGACAAATATGCAGGAACTGCCACACCAGATATGGTGGATAGCTCAGATCTTAGTTCAGCAGATGAAGAACTAACTGCAACTCCATTGGATTCTCATGGAGAGATGAGACTAGCGCAAATGATAACGCGACAGAGAGGAAGAGGCAGAGGCACGACATGGGGAAGAGGACAATCCAAAATACCACCAGAAGGAGTAGAAGATGGAGTAAAATCAAAAAGAGGAAGAGGAAAGCAGAAGTAACCTTGAAAAAGAAAAAAATCCTCTTGAATAATAACATAGTAATTAACATCTCAACAAAAATATTGAATGAAACCCATCTCAAATTACTCAATAGAGGATTGTCCTACTGCCCAAACAAAGACATGGACATATCTAACATACGAATTGACCTCTACAAGTTCTGTCGGAAAGTTAAGCTTAAAAAATATTTTGCAGAAAAAACATCTCGACCAAGTGGTCCAAACTCTGAAAATAAGGATTTATCTATTATTGTTCAAAAAGATCTACCTGCCTTAAGATCACTTACATCATTAGAAGAAGAAGAAAGATCTAATATGGGAGATGGTCAACATGATCTCGTAATGGATATAGATCTATGTAACAGCATGGGGATAGCCACGAATAAAGGAGGAAAAAGTGGACTTAAAAAACAGTCCAGATTCTGTCCACAACTACCACCGGGAAATAAGATTGATCTGTTCCATGAAATAATGGTGGAAGAAATCAACAAAATATCCACCGTATCAACATCAAGGGCCAAGAGAAAAAAAGATTGGAACTTAACACCGGGAGAATATAAAGCAATGACAGAGTTGAGAAATGATCCAACGATAATTATAAAGGCCTCCGATAAAGGGGGAAATATTGTGGTTCAAAACATGTCTAATTACATAGAAGAAGCAAAAAGACAATTGGAAAACAAAGATCATTATGAGATACTTCAACATGATCCAACAGAAATCTGGATGAATGAATACCACTCTATGTTACTCGGATGGAAGGAAAGGAGTTTAATTGATTTTGATGAATATCTTTATTTAAAAACAGATCACCCCATCAAAGCGATGATTTATTTTCTACCGAAAGTGCATAAAGCAATCCATAAGCCACCTGGAAGACCAATAGTCAGCTTGATAGGTTCACTCTTAGAAACAACATCCAGATTTGTGGATATTTTCTTGATGAATTATGTGACCAGTCTACCCTCGTACCTAAGAGATACAATGGACTTTTTAAATAAAATCAGTATGATCAAATGGAATATAGGATTTTTAATGGCAACGATAGATGTTTCTTCATTATACACTTCAATAAGACATCAGGATGGAACAAAAGCTGTACAACAATTCCTGCAATCACGATCAATCAACTATTTGGAACACAAAGCCATGTTAATAGACATGTTAACTTACTGCCTGCAACACAATGTTTCTCTCTTTTTGGGTGATCTTTATTTGCAGAAACAAGGTACGGCAATGGGGACATCTTTTGCCCCAACGTATGCAAATCTACTGATGGCCGTATGGGAAACTGAGTTTTTGAAAAAGGAAAGGAAAAAACATTCTAAAATAAAAACATGGTGTCGTTTCATTGACGATTTGTTCGTTATATGGTATGGGAACCGTGTAGTCCTGCAAGCCTTCATTGACTCCCTCGAAGTAAATGACTACAATTAGAATTTTACATCTGCAATAAGTGACACCAGTATCATCTTTCTAGATGTAGAAGTCTTCATCATGAATAATAGGATATGCACCAAAATGCATCGAAAACCGACGTCATGTAATAGCATATTGCATGCCAATAGTGGGCATCCAGAGAATTTAAAGTGGAGCATACCCTATGGTCAAATGTTAAGGGCAAAAAGAAATTGCTCTGAAGCTGAAGACCTAGAACTTGAAATTGAAGAGATGAACTGTCGTTTCTTGGAGAGGGGATACCCGTTGGATGTGATCATGAATGCAAATCTAGGGTCTGTTTGAGAAAGCGAACTGACCTCTTAGTACCCTCAAAAAGAAAACCTGATGAAAAAGAGGACATAACAGATAACACAACACGTCTAATCATGGATTTTAACAATCAGAGTGGAGTTCTTAAAAAAGTGATAAGCAAGAACTGGGAAATACTGCGACTAGATGATACACTGAAAGAGAGTTTAACAATCCATCCCAGTATAACCTATCGAAGAACAGCATCTTTGAGAGACATCTTAACCCAAAGTCATCTGGAGAAAAGAGAGCCAAAAAAGATCTCATGGCTAAATACACCAGGGTTCTGGAAATGTGCCAAATGTCGTGCATGTGAACATGGCTGCAATATAACAACTTATGAATTACAAAATGGCAAAACAGAACATTTTTTAGATCACATAACATGTGAGTCAAAATATGTAGTTTACAGATTAGTGTGCCCTTGTAAAAAATATTATGTGGGTAGCACAATTAACAAATTAAAGTTACGGATTTTGCAACATCTACGTGCTATAAAAAATAAAGATCCGAACTATCCAATGGCAAAACATTTTCACGAATACCATCAAAGTGACAACAGCCAATTGAGATATTCAGGAATTAGAATTGTGAAACCGGCTGAGAGAGGTGGTGATCGAACCCTAAAGCTACCCAAAATGGAATCAAGATTAATATTAGCGATGGGCACGGAATATCCACACGGACATAATCTTGATGCAGAAGTATTTGTACATCTGTAAATAATCAAGGCACACTGTATTTGAGATGTTTTGAATTTTAAGATGATTTTATTCTCTCTTTCATCTTTCTTCTTTTTTCTCTCTCCTTTTTTGCTTACGAGTCGGATTGTCTTGTAAATATGTATTCATGAAATTGGTTGTCTAACCTGGACATTGGACTTGACAAATGAACATGTAGATCATCAAAATCATGTTGAAAATACCCTAAAAGGAAGATGGGATATGAATTGGATCCTCATGTTATAAGTTGTTGTATACACATTCCCGGAACTTACATATGAAATGGTGAAATAACTAGTATACATGCATTAAGCAATGGATTTATAAGTTTCGACATATAGATCTGGTTATGTGCTTTATAAAGGAAAAGAGAAAGAATGAATTATCATGACTATTTTTCACTATAACTACCAGACAAATTGTAGGATCAAAATGATGGTTATTAATTTGAGTATTGGGAGGAAATTTGATGCAGAGTAAGAACGTCTAACTGAGGCACTTGTTGGAACTACAACTTAGACATTTTGAGGTGATTTGTCATTTTTGGGATTAGTAAATTGTTATCCATTCACAAACTGATAAGAGATGGTAAATGTCAAAATGTATTATCTCTCTTTAATAGTACTTTACTATGATATGGGTAGATGAAAATATGTGGTTGATACCCGGATAACCATTAAAGAGGAGCCCATAAAAAGAGATAGAAAAAGAATAAGAAGGTTAGATATGGTAGGATTAGAAAAGGCTTTAATTTTCTATCCTTAATTTTCTATCCTTCTCTTATTGGTGTTGTGACAAATTACTGTTTGGATATACAAATGTATGATTGTAGTAATGACGACTCAAACATTCTCAGAGGTAAAAACTGTTAGATGAATATATAGCACTTGCACTTTATCCTTTAAATGTACTTTACAGTAAAAAGAAGAGGAAAAATGGCGACAGATTTGTGCCATGTTATATTGTTGAGGTGAACAGTCTAGTGTTTTTAATAAACACAAACAAGGGCAATAGCACATAGCACTTTAAATACTGTCTAGATATTGGGGACTCTATGGTCCAGTAGAAGGCTAATGGTAGCTGAAACGCGTAGGTCGTCCTAACCCCTGCACTTTTGCACAATGGTGTTTTAATAAAGGAAATTTAACTTTACCCTGCTGTGGTGCCGTGACTTTCGACAGAGGAACGTAGGAGGCGAGGGAATCCAAGAATATATATATATATATATATGTATTATATATATTACCTACTGGCAGTCGCCAGTAGGTAGTTATAGTTAGGACCTATTTTCCATAGGAAATCCGCAACATTCTATTTGGAATAACGTTGGCGTTGATTGATGACTCTTTGCGAAATTTTCCAAACTTTTGGCTAGCTCCGGTCCGCACCTATCGTGAAAATTTCACGGTCATTCGTGAAGCGGGGGCCGAGAAAAAAGGGGGGTCCCAAAACGCGTTTTCCCCATGCATTTTCCCATAGGACCTGTTGACGCAGCTACAGCCCGAAGTGCTGAACGGAATTACACCAAATTTGGCAAAGAGGTAGTGCTCAGTTCAGACTCGTGCCTTTTGCTTAAATGGTGTAAATCCGTTCAGTAGTTCCTGAGAAAATCAAAAGTAAAATCACACATATATTAGTAGACTAGAGAGGGACCAGGCTAACGCCCCCCACGTCATCGCCATTTTATGCAGAAGCTACTGATGGAGAATCGATGATCAGAGATCCCTATGCTGACGGAGAGGACGGTGACTCTATATGATAAAACTCTGACGAACTTATTGAGGACCAGTTTTGACTTAGAGAACGACATTTAGCCAGAATAGGTAAATATGACAAAAGATAACATTGCATTATTAAGATTTAACCTGTATTTAAATTTGATAAAAGAAAAAAACATTATTTGAATTACTGTGTCGGGTGATTATTTCATTGAAATGTTTATTGATTTGGTTTGAGAGTTAAAGTGTCATTAAACTAAATAACAACTAAATGATTTTATCGACCTACTGATGGAGAAAGTGTTAGGGTGATCCAGGAGAAGTGTTTTTCCTCTATCGGAGAGAATAGTTGTAGTTCGGATCTGATGTTCCTTTGTAGGCACGGATAGTTTGAAAAGAATGAATGTTGGTGTTATGGGCCCCACCAGCGTATGATGTGTGTATGTCCATTCTGTCCGTGGAAGCAGGGGGTAATTGAGTAACCCGAACTGCACCAGTATTTCTGTTAGCAAGATGATGGTTTTTATTGTTTAGGTTTAATGATTTTGCGTGTATATAGCTATCAGTATTTCTGGTAGCTAGAGATGGTTTTTATTGTTTTGGTTTAATGATTTTGGCATGTATATAGCTTATCGATTATTGATTGGAATTGATATATGTACTAACAATATATGTTGAAGTCGTATTGAGTTTTATGTTGTTTGTACGGCTTCTGGGAGGTAGGAAGTCGGGAATTGATAACAGTTCCATAGTAGAGCAGAGGTAAGTGCTGCTCTCGGAAAAGACGGGATTGTGGTTGCCCGTAGGTACACGGGAGAAACATGTGACAATAGAAGTAGCACGGCGCATTGTCTGGGTTCGATTCGGTAGCATTGCCCAGTGTTACCATTAGTGATATTTTCTGTATGAGAAAAGTGTGAATGATAGCAAAGGGTTACCTGTGAAATTTTGGTCTTCGGTACCAGGAAACCAATTGGCATACTGATAACGCTTATCACTGAAAAGGTAACAGGTGTTCTCTGAGCTTGTTAGAAGGACAAAGTAGAGGTAAGCGCTGCTTTGTTAACGTATGTCAAAATCCTGTAGTAGGACAGACTGTTCGCTGCTCTCGGAAAAGACAGGATTCTATGTGAATGAACTACATTTTCTTGTGTGAAAGTGCATGAATGAAATAGCATTCGGGTTAATTGCGAAACTCTGGATTTACTTCTCAGGAGCATTGCGTTTCCAACTATGTGTCTTAATTCTGGAGAAAACAGTTAATTGATGCGTGGTAGAAGGGTGAAGTAGAGGGATGTGCTACTTTGCCAACGGACGTAATGATTCTGTAGTAGGGCAGAGGTAAGCGCTGCTCTCGGAGAAACAGGATTCTCGTGGGAAAGGTCTTTTGCTATTCTGTGGTTAGCGAAGCAGACAATGGAGATGTTTGTATGTTGTAACTAACAAGTATTGTAAAATTGAAACAAAGTCTACCGAGTAGTTTTGTAAAGGAGGGGTAGACTGGAGACAGGAGTCAGGAGCAGGAGCTGCTGCAGCGACTGATGACGTCAGAAAGATCGCGCTGGGATTGGACAGCTAGTCAGAGGGGTAAAACGCTCTGGATTGGTACATCAGTGTAAAACCGCGCTAGGATTGGAGAAGTAGAGGGTGACATAGACGCTCCAGGATTGGTGCGTTAGTGTGAGTCGTGCAGGGATTGGAGATTGTGACAGTGACGTAGACGCGCCAGGATTGGTGCGTTGCTATTGGACTAAATATCGAACAGTCGAAGACAAGACTAAAGGGTTTACGAGAGAAAGGAAAAGGTATTATCATTCACCCGAGAAAAAGAAGAAATCCTTGTTTAGTAAAATAAAAGGATGGTTTGTGAAAGACAAGGAGATTGTGACAAGGGAAGGACATTTACTTCCTCCGACGAAAACACCCGCATCCTTCATGGTTGCGAAATATGGGTACCATACTTGCATCTGGTTAGACAATTGGGCGAAGTATACAAAGGAAGACGGAGTTTTAGCGTTTCCAGAAAATGGTTCCTTTAATTTGGCAATATTAAGGAATTTACGGGAGAGGATGATGAGCTTAGATCCGCGACCGAGACCTACGCAGTTTGAGGCTTTGACTGAGTGGGAAGACGAGATGCATGAGCGAGAAAAACAGAGAAATGGCAGTAGATATAGATATATGTTCGGACGGCCAAACGATCGTGAAACACATTGTGATCGGATGAGAAGGTGGCGAGACGCAAGTATGACTAAAGGACTGTTTCCAGTAAGAACTGCAGGGGAAAGTGAGGGAAGGAAATGCATAGAGAAGAAACATAATGTAGAAACCAGAAGGTACGGAGCAAATGAAATAGAAGATGATGTCCTAGATGATATGTTTTACAAAAGTCCACCTCCATACAGGCAGGAATCAGAAACGCCAACCGCAGGTACACCAGTGAGGGAAACTCTGCGAATCATTAAGACAGAAGTTACGACTCCAGAGGTAAAGAGAAGGAATTCTCTTAGGGAACGAGAGATGGAAAATAAGGTAGAGAGTGAAAATTCAAGGGAACTAGCAAAAACCACGTTAGAACTGATAGAGAAAATAAGAGATTTGACTAAAAATCTAGAAGCAGTTACAGTCCCTGTGACCATAGGTCCAGTTATGCCCATTTTTGAGAAGCAGAAAGAAAGTGAGCATGGTCTAACAGTTCCGTATGTGAACAATAGACAGACAGAACAGCCCCTGATGACAGCAAAAGAGAATCCTTGGAGACACACCATGAATGAAGGTGAACTACATGTGTCAAATAACCCATTTTATAATCCTGATACTGTAGAGAGAAGCAGAATGGTAGGGGGACCAATATTAGAACCACAGAGACTGATGGAACCAGGGAATGTAGAAAAATCAGCGGGTATAACTACAGATGAATTGAGCGAATGGCTGAAGGGCTTGCAAGGTAAAGAGAAAGAATCACAAACCATTGATGTGGCAAAATTACGGATGGTGTTAGAAGAATTAATAGTAGGGACCATCCCCACCGAAAAGCTGAAAAATTACCAAGATGAGGAATTGTTGTTTTTATGTAAAAGCATCACTTGGAGAGCAAAGAATTTACTTGACAGACTAGCAGAGATAGCAGGTGAAATGGGAATTGACATGGACAAGGTAAAAGCTTTACAGAAGCCTTACAGAGTGGATTTCACGGAAAAGGATATTGAGAATCTGAACACTGCAGGACGAATAGGGCAGATTAGGGACATAATCACAGTGTTGAGGAAATGGGGAGATGTGGACAAATGGAAAAACAGGTGGTATAGGAAGCGGGATGATACCTCAGACAGAACTTTTCCAGCATTTCCTGTGAGAGAAAAGGAAAAGGTAGTGACAGAATTCCCCGTGAGAGAGATTCCAGGAGGGGGATATGTGTATGTCCCATGGACAAGACAGGACATTTTGTCATTTACAAATGACTTCCCTCGATTACGAGAAAAGCCAGTCGAGTGGTACAGACAGGTAGACAGATTTGTTAAATTATCAAAAGTGCTGTGGATTGATCTGAATAGCCTATTTGATATAATAGTGCCAGCATACTTATGGGCAGAATGCAAGATAGTCATAGATTGGCCAACTAAAGAATACCAGAGAGATCCCAAAACAGGAGCACCAGACCCTGAGGTAATGAAGAAATATGAACAAGTTATGGTGTTTTTGAAAAACAAAGTGCCTCCCAAAGAAACAGACTGGGTTAAAATAGATCGAACACATCAAGAAGCGAAAGAATCAGTTCACGCTTACTATGAAAGGCTAATATTAGCTTTCAAACAGTTCAGTGGAGATGACAATCTGGGAGAAAAGGACCTAAGTCATTTTGTGTACAGATTTGTGTATGGTTTGCGTCCGGAAATTGGGGAAATGATTAAGCAGCATACCGTGGACTGGCAAAGCAAGAAAATAGATGAGATCCTGCGGCATGCTAAATACTTTAGTGATGAGATTGAGGCAAAGCAGCGAAAACTAAAAGAAAAGGCAATGTGGGCTCAAGTGAAAGTCGCAGAGAGACAGGAAGCTCAGCTGGTTGAACAAGCTAATAATCCAGGCATTAAACCGAGATTTGGCCCAGGAAAAGGAAAGGGTAATATAGAAGAAGTTTCCGTGCCACAATTGCGGAAGGTTAGGGCATTGGAAATCCGAGTGTAAATATCCACCAAGTGCTAATAATGAAAATCCATCATTGAATCCACAGGTGCAGTGTGAGGTGAGTGGCCCACCGCCGCAACAGCAGAAGACTGTTAATCCACAGAATCAGGTGCCAAAACCGCCATTACCGCAAAGCAGGAACACCCAAAGATATAGCAAAGAAGCGGGATTCTACAATTAAGAACAGGTAAACAAACCGCAACGCGTGAGCGCTGTGTCACAATATTGGCTGCAAAATGACGAGAGTGAGTCAGAGGAGACTTATTGACGGTGCCGAAGAGAGGAAGAAGGGTGCGTACTTGGCGCAACTCTAGAAATAGATCAGACAGGAGCATTTGTGGATGGGAAAGTTAATGATGAAAACATTACTTTTCTAGTAGACACTGGAGCTACGCGATCTACTGTCAGGTCAGCAGATGTGAAAAATCTTCCTCTCTCGGATGAAACAATCCAAGTAGTTGGTGTGTCAAACACCCAGATAAGGACCTACCTTACCGAACCATTAAAGGTCAGAATAGGGAAATTCACAGACATGCACCGATTCGTGGTGTGCGATACTAGTCCTGTGAATCTGTTAGGAAGGGATCTTCTGTGCAAAATGAATTGCACCATATACTGTACCCCAGATGGAATAGCATTTGAGACACCAGACGAGGATGTACTGTATAAGATGACAATAGCTAATCAAGAAAATGGAATTACAGGAACTTATGCAGTATTTAACCCAGATGAATTACCCAAAGAATTGAAGCAGTCAGTGAAGGCAGGAGTCTGGGATTTTACTGCAGAAGATGTAGGCCTTATGAGAAATATAGATCCAGTAAAGATTACACTAAAAGGAGTAGTTTATCCAAACATTCCCCAATATAGACTGACACCGGAAATAATTGAAGGGGTGACACCTTTAATTGAGAAAATGATTCAACAAGGAGTGTTGAGAGAAATAATGAGCAGTCCATGTAACTCACCTATAATGGGACTGAAAAAGCCCAATGGGAAGTTCATGATTGTGCAAGATTTGAGAAGGATTAACAAGATTGTTGTGTCATGTTGTCCCATTGTTCCAAATCCATCAGTGATTTTGTATCAGATTCCCCATGATGCAGAATGGTACACAGTAATTGATTTGTGTCATGCTTTCTTTTCCATTCCGTTGCATCATGACAGCCAGCCGATTTTTGCATTTCGGTTTGGAGAGCATATTTTGGCATGGTGCCGAATCCCACAGGGGTACACAGAGGGCCCCTCCATTTTCAATCAGTTGCTAAAGAAATCTCTGGAAAGTCTTACCATGCCTGAAAATTCAGTTTTGGTTCAATATATTGACGACCTATTAGTGGCGTCAAAAACACGCAAAGCTTGTGAAACGGACACAATAGCTTTGCTATATCATTTGGCAGATCAAGGACTAAAGGTATCTCCAACAAAATTGCAATACTGTAAAAAAAAGTACAATATTTGGGTCATACCATTGAAAAAGGGCTGAGAAAAGTAACCATAGACAGGATCAGAATTATCAGAGGAATGAGAGCTCCAATTACCCAAAGAGAGGTGAGAATGTTCCTAGGAATGGTTGGCTACTGTCGTCAGTGGATAAGTAACTTTTCCGTGATTGCCAAACCATCCGTAAAATTGACAAAAAGTGAGGTTAAAGACCCTCTTGAATTGAACAAAGAAGAATTGGCAGCATTCAGACAGTTAAAGAACAGCCTTTGTGAAGCCCCAGCTTTGGGAATGCCAGACTACGAGAAAGAATTTGAACTATACTGCAGTGAGAGAAATGGATGGGCACTTTCAGTGTTAATACAGAAACATGGAAGGCAAAGGAGACCAGTTGCATATTTTTCGTCAATGTTAGACCCAGTGGCGGTAGGTTTGCCCGGGTGTCTGAAAGCAGTAGCTGCTACATGCCGAAGCCTAGAGCAGAGTGAGGGAATCGTGATGGGGTATCCAGTAAGAGTGTTTGTACCTCATAATGTGGTGATCCTTTTAACGAGGAGCGGAACACAGTTCATGTCACATAGTCGGCTGACTAAGTATGAGAAGGTCATTCTAGGTGCAACCAATGTGAGTCTGGAAAGATGTGTGAATGTGAATCCAGCTACACTTTTGCCTGATGCAGAGAGAGTGGAGGTAAGAGATGATGTTGATCATGATTGTTTGGATGTGCTTGACTTTTGCACGAAACCTCGACCAGACATAAAAGATTTACCCTTGCCAGAAAGTGATTATGTGTTGTTTGTGGATGGGTCGTGCTTGCGAACAGACGAAGGATTGTTGATTGCGGCCTATGCTATATGCACAGTTGCTGCAGTCATAGAAGCATCGCACTTGAAAGGAGTTAAATCCGCTCAAGTAGCAGAACTAGTGGCATTGACAAGGGCATGCAAAATTCGGAAGAATGTGAGAGTGACTGTGATAACAGACAGCCAGTACGACTTTGGAGTTGTCCATGATTTTGGCCAACTTTGGCTGCAGAGAGGTTTCCTGACCTCAAGTGGAACTCCTATAAAGAATGCAGAAGTGGTGGGAAAATTGCTTGAGGCAATACAGTTGCCAAAGGAACTGTCAGTGGTAAAATGTGCTGCTCATAGTTAAGGTAGTGATTATATCACTACTGGGAATCGATATGCCAATGACATGGCTCAGTACTGTGCCCGAAATCAGTATTCGATCAATAGGGCCAAGGAAAAGGAAATGTTTTCTTGCTCCATAATGTTTACTAACGTTGTGGGAACATGGGAAGAAGTGAGGCAGTTGCAGGATGAAGCAGGAGATGAAGAAATGAAGCAGTGGGTAAAAGCAGGTTGTGCACCAAGGGAGAAAGATCATGTGTGGGTCTATCGGGATGGAAGACCAGTAATGCCTGATAGCATGATGTCAACCATGGCACGGATGTATCATGGCCAAGGACATCTGGGAAGAGATGCCATGATAAGGGCTTTTAAGCAGACCTGGTACAATGCAAAATTCAGGTTGATGGTAGAAAGTCTCTGTCAAAGATGCCTAATATGTCAGCAGTACAATCCTGGAAGGAAAACAGTGGTAAGCCTAGGCACAATAGGCCGAGAGGGAGGACCCTTCACCAGAATGCAAATAGATTTCATTGAAATGCCCCCTTATAACAAGTTGAGGTATGTTGTGGTGGTAGTTTGTCTATTCTCCAGGTGGGTGGAGGCATACCCAACCAGAAGAAATGATGGAATCACAGTGGCCAAGCTCTTGTTGAAGGAATTCATCCCAAGATACGGGTTCCCAATAACCATAGAATCAGACCGAGGAAGACACTTTTACAATGAGATCATGGCATTGATTTGTGAAGCATTGGGTGCACAACAAAAGCTACATTGTGCCTATCGACCAGAGGCTTCTGGTGTGGTTGAGCAAATAAATGGTATGATCAAAAACAGAATAGGGAAAATGTGTTTAGCCACAGGAATGAAATGGCCTGATGTCTTGCCTCTAGTCTTGATGACAATCAGATCTACTCCAGACAGAACTACAGGGTTGAGTCCCCACGAAATTATCATGGGACGAGCCATGAGACACATATTTGTTCCAGTCAACAAGTTGATGACAATAACTGATGACATGATTTTGGATTACTGTAAAGGCCTGGCTGACGCAGTCCATTCTGTGTTTCACCAGGTTGGAGCGGACGCCACCACCCTTGAGAGAAAACCAGCCCATGACCTGAGCCCAGGTGACTGGGTGAGAATAAAGGTACACAGAAGAAGGAATTGCTTGGTTCCGAGGTGGGGAAGACCAAGGCAAGTTATCTTGACTACAACAACTGCTGTGAAGTGTGCTGGACTGAAAAATTGGATACCTGCAAGTCACACTTTAAGAGTTCCAAATCCAGCAGATAGCATTGGAAAAGAATATTTCGATGATTCAGGATCAAGTGATGATTCAGGCGATGAGATTGCAAAGTCAAAAGAAAATCCTGAAAGGGGGGAAAAGGAGCAAAGACTAGTTCAGACTCCAAGAGAAGAAATTCTAAGGAAGAGATTACAGATTTCAGATGGTTCAGATTCTGGAGACGAGCAAAACGCCAGTGGCGAGCACAGAAAGAAGAAAAGAATGTCCAGTCAGAAGTAACGTTTACACCAGATGAAAGAGTCGAAGAAGTTCCACCTGAGCAAATTCTGGAAGGAGAAGAAGGGACAGAAATAGAGAGAGAACGACAGATTGCTGCGGAAGACCCCCGAGGAGGTGTAGGGACATCCAACACTGAATTAGGTGAAGGGACAATCAGCGAACAGAAAGATTGCGTGTCCGAGACCCGAGGAGGTATAGAAGTAGGGCCAATACAAGAGGTGGAGAAAGTAGCTGGTGGAAGAGAAAAGTCAAATGAGACAGAATCCGAAGACAGTGAACCAGAAGGTCGAGTTCTGAGGAAGAGAACTTGGATCGAAGAAAAGAACAGTAAAGAAAGCAAAACAAGAAGAAATGCTAAAGGAGACCTTTGGCCAAACAAGATAAAGAGACTGAGATATCGATTGACACGAGTCAAACCTTCAAACGCTGAACAAGTGAATGAAGTAACAAGTCAGCACAGAGAGAAAGAGGGAGAGACAGAAGTGTCTGAAGGAAACAAACGATCGAGAAAAACAAACCAGAAGTATAAGTCACCTGAATGGACGTACGTGGCACTGCCTCAACAAGGAGAAGAGGTAGATAGTCAAGGAAATCCAGAGGAGACTTTACTGAAAGTGGTGAAGGAAGAAGAAACAGCGGAAATCCTGAGAGTTATCCTATCCGATATCGGAGAAGAAGCGGAAGATCAGGAAATTCTGTATGTGGATGATGAGAAGGAAGTGAAAAACGATGAGAGGCCAAGCTGAGTGATTTCAAGAAGGTCCTTGTAGAAAATATAAAGGATTGAATAAGAAACTGAAGAAATTTGAATAACCTGATAGGGGCCTAGCTCTTGCAGGAAAACTACAAGAAGTGGAGTAGAAGAGGCTAAGTCAAAAGACACGGTCAATTTTAACAAGATGGCTAACATAGATGATAACAAGAGTAGATGTACCTTTATGAGAAGATGGTGCAAGGCATGTTGTTGTTGTACAGGACTATAAATGCTTCTTTGGAGCGTACTCGCTCTTTTGATCTCATTCAAAGTAACTTTAGATACACTAGAGGGACATACAGAGAATATGACTAACATAGTGAAGAGTTCACAAAAGGTAGTTCCATTTAAAACAAGCACTGAGCAAATGCACAAGGATAGGTCTATAATTGATTTTTCTAGCAATGTTTTTTCAAAATTATTGTATGAATATGTAAGAACAATGGATGTAAGGGATTGCTACGTGTGTATGCAATTACCTGCCTCTGTTTCAGAAGGGGTGACTTATCATCACCTTCCAGCAACTTATGGAATAACATGTAGCGTTTTAACCAGTATATTTTATCAAGTCGGGAAATTAGAATATAATCTGTCTAATATAGATAACATTCTTGGACAATTGCCCATGAATAATGAATTGAATCCAGCTAAAACTGCTAATGTACTGGGTGAGATTTTTATAGAAACTAAAGAACTAACTTTAGAATACATTTTTAGAAACAATTTAACTTGCAGTTTGAAGACAGAAGAGAAAACATTTTTGGATATGGTCGAAGAAAGGAGATTGAAAATACATAAAAATGCAGAAGGACATAAAGAGGGGGAAAACATATGGGAAATAGATGGGAAAAAGGAGACAAAGGGTGATGCTAGACCAACAATAGCTATAGATTCACCACAGAAAGGCAAATTATGCATTATGAGGGAAAGATCCCAATATGATTATTATTATATAGGGACAAGTGAGTGTCATGATACATATTTTATTGCATCTGGATGGGGATATAGAGGCGGAGAAGATCCAGTTATTCCTGGACTGTACTATATTTGTGGGAACAAGGCTTATTACAGGTTGCCCGACCATTGGTATGGCACATATTATGTTGGCCTGGTCTTTCCAAAAATCTTTCACATGGATACAGTAGAAAATAGTGGATCAAATAACCTACTAATGCGTAGTAGAAGAGAAACTTGGCTAGAAATTGTAGGTGATATTTTTGGAGCCTTGATACCAGCAGTGGGAATATCTTTGAATGCAAATAATATTCGGAAATTGTCAACCATAGTGGATCGCTTGTCAACAAGCACCGCTGGAGGATTTCTCTTGGTAAACACTGAGATGGTTGCCATGCGTGCTATGATTATGCAAAATCGACCTGCCCTTGATATCTTATTGGCAAAAGAGGGTGGAGTCTGTGGAATGCTGAAAGTTCAACATTGTTGCACTTACATTCCTGATGAAAGCAAAGATCTAAAAGTGTATATTAAGAATATTACAGAACTGCATGATGAAATAAAACCACTGGAGGTTGAAAGTATCTGGACTAGAATTAGTAATAAGATGGCTGCTATTAAAACTTTCTTAGGTAAATTAGGTAGTACTATATTAGGGAAAATATTATTTCCACTAACGTGTGTGATTTTCATATTATTAATACTTAGATTAGGATGTATGTGTTGCAGACATAGAAGAAATAAAAAGAAAATTAGACGAGAAATTATCAAAAAGAAGGAAAAGAAACGAGAAAGAGATTTTAACGAGATAGAATTGGAAGAATGGAAAGAGTATGTATGACAAAACCAAAAGGGAAGATGAAGGAGAAACAGAATTTTGATTGAGCAAGAAAACATTTCAAATTTCCATAAAAGGGGAAAATAAATTGATTTTTTGTAGGTTTTGTTTGTGTTGATAAAATCACCAAAGGGGGGATTGATGGAGCGGGTAAAATATTTTCTTTTTATATACCCAATCCATTTATATATGTTTATATTAAAACGATTAATGAATAATTATAACAACTAATAGTTGATGTGTAAGTACTAAACCAACTTTATTAACAGAAGGAATACATGGGGGAATGCAAATGCATGGCTAAAATAATAGGTGAACTAAGTTTCTATACATATTAAAATGATAAATGTTGCTTGAGTAATGTTATTGTGATTTGCGCTTAAATAAACCAGCATTAACGGCTTTGAATGTTGCATATGGCTAGATAAATGCATACACATAAGGGTATTAGCAAGGGAATAACACTGTTTAATCATTTTCATGTATTAATTACGATTTTATGTTTCTTTGCTTAAAGTTGACTATTCTGGCCTACCAAAAGATGGCCGCCGACTGAAACCTAACTAGAGTACATTACTTCATCGTTTGAACAATGGAGAAGGGCGTCTGCACTGACTTCATTCGTGTCCCTTGTGTGACCTGTCAGACCATGCCCATGAAGACTACCCTGGACGAGGTGCCAATGCCCCTGAACGTGAAGCAAATGTTGCAAGAGAAGAATATGAACTATCGAACCCAACCTGTTTCAACGAACTGATGCATTTAGGACCACAGATATTCTTTCCCATACATTTGCTTTGAGACTTTTCCCACATGGGAAAATTTGAAAATGTTTCCTAATGTATTGAGATGTATTTGAATTCAGCCAATCATTGGCCTGGGAAATGGGAAAATGTAACTTTAATATGTAAATTTTAGTATAAATATTAGTAGACCAGAGACGGAATAGGCTAAGGCTCCCCACTTCATCGCCATTTTATGCAGAAGCTACTGACGGAGAATCGATGATCAGAGATCCCTATGCTGACGGAGAGGACGGTGACTCTATATGATAAAACTCTGACGAACTTATTGAGGACCAGTTCTGACTTAGAGAACGACATTTAGCCAGAATAGGTAAATTTGACAAAAGATAATATTGCATTATTAAGATTTAACCTGCATTTAAATTAGGTAAAAGAAAAAAACATTATTTGAATTACTGTTTAGGGTGATTATTTCATTGAAATGTTTATTGATTTGGTTTGAGAGTTAAAGTGTCATTAAACTAAATAACAACTAAATGATTTTATCGACCTACTGATGGAGGAAGTGTTAGGGTGATCCAGGAGAAGTGTTTTTCCACTATCGGAGAGAATAGTTGTAGTTCGGATCTTATGTCCCTTTGTAGGCACGGATAGTTTGAAAAGAATGAATGTTGGTGTTATGGGCCCCACCAGCATTTGATGTGTGTATGTGCGTGTGACTGAAAAATCATTCTGTCCGTGGAAGCAGGGGGTAATTGAGTAACCCGAACTGCACCACAGTCCTACTGATGACAAACGTATGGCACACCTGAAGCCATCTTGGTTGGAATAAAGTGGTAACTCTTAAAACATTTAATTTAAAAAGGAACAAAATGAGGGGGTTCATTTTGCCATAGAAAGTATGATTAGTGCTGCAGAAAGAAAAATTAGGGCACATTTTGAGTGACTTCTCAAATTCTTTTTATTTCATTAAAAAATTCTGACATGCAGACTGAAACATGCACTTTCAATACCAGCAGCAGACTTCCCTGGTGAGCAGTTGCTTTACTACAGTGATCTAATAAGCAACTAGAGTGCTAACATTCTGAATTTATGGCAAATGTGTGACACATATGAATGCCTTCTTGATGGAATCAAAGTGAAAAACTGAAAGTATTTCCTACTGAGGAGACTGTAGTAAATGAGGAAATTAGGAAACATCATAACAAATAAGTCTCCCAAAATGGCCACCAGAGACAAAAGGGCCCAAATGTAGCCCAAATATCACCCAGATGTAGCCCAAGTATAGCCCAATGACAGAATGTCCCAAAGTGTTCTAACGAACAACAAGAGCGCTAACAGTCTTACTTATGACAAAAGTATGGCACACCTGAAGCCATCTTGATTGGAATAAAGTGGTAACACTTAAAACATTTAATTTACAAAGGAACAAAATGAGGGGGTTCATTTTGCCATAGAAATTATGATTAGTGCTGCAGAAAGAAAAATTAGGGCACATTTTGACTTCTCAAATCCTTTTCTATTTCATAAAAGAATTCTGACATGCAGACTGAAACATGCACTTTGAATACCAGCAGCAGACTTCCCTGGTGAGCAGTAGCTTTACTACAGTGATCTAATGAGCAACTAGAGTGCTAATATTCAGAATTTATGGCAAATGTGCGACACATCTGAATGCCTTCTTGATGGAACCTAAGTAAAAAACTGAAAGTATTTCCTACTGAGGAGACTGCAGTAAATGAGGAAATTAGGAAACTTCATAACAAATAAATCTCCCAAGATGGCCACCAGAGACAAAAGAGCCCAAATGTAGCCCAAATATCACCCAGATGTAGCCCAAGTATAGCCCAATGACAGAATGTCCCAGAGTGTTCTAACGAACAACTAGAGCGCTAATAGTCTTACTTATGACAAAGGTATGGCACACCTGAAGCCATCTTGATTGGAATAAAGTGGTAACACTTAAAACATTTAATTTACAAAGGAACAAAATGAGGGGGTTCATTTTGCCATAGAAATTATGATTAGTTCTGCAGAAAGAAAAATTAGGGCACATTTTGACTTCTCAAATGCTCTTCTATTTCATAAAAAAATTCTGACATGCAGACTGAAACATGCACTTTGAATACCAGCAGCAGACTTCCCTGGTGAGCAGTAGTTTTACTACAGTGATCTAATGAGCAACTAGAGTGCTAAAATTCAGAATTTATGGCAAATGTGTGACACATCTGAATGCCTTCTTGATGGAACCAAAATAAACAACTGAAAGTATTCCCACTGAGGAGACTGCAGTAAATGAGGAAATTAGGAAACTTCATAACAAATAAATCTCCCAAGATGGCCACCAGAGACAAAAGAGCCCAAATGTAGCCCAAATATCACCCAGATGTAGCCCAAGTATAGGCCAATGACAGAATGTCCCAGAGTGTTCTTAAGAACAACTAGAGTGCTTACTGTCTTACTTATGACAAAAGTATGGCACACCTGAAGCCATCTTGATTGGAATAAACTGGTAACACGTAAAACATTTAATTTAAAAAGGAACACAATGAGGGGGTTCATTTTGCCATAGAAATTATGATTAGTTCTGAAGAAAGAAAAATGAGGGCACATTTTGAGTGACTTCTCAAATCCTCTTCTATTTCATTAAAAAATTCTGATAGGTAGACTGAAACATGCACTTTTAATACCAGCAGCAGACTTCCGTGGTGAGCAGTAGCTTTACTACAGTGATCTAATGAGCAACTAGAGTGCTAACATTCAGAATTTATGGCAAATGTGTGACATATCTGAATACTTTATTGATGGAATCAAAGTAAAAAACTGAAAGCATTTCCTACTGAAGAGACTGCAGTAAATGAGGAAATTAGGAAACTTCATAACAAATAAATCTCCCAAGATGGCCACCAAAGACAAAAGAGCCCAAATGCAGCACAAATATCGCCCAGAGGTAGCCCACATGTAGCCCAATGACAGAAGTGTGCAAAACACTTATTTTTTGTGTATTTGCAGTTTTATATAGTGCAGACTTGTCAGGTATTGGAGTGCTTTACATGAGCATTGGTTACATCACACAAGATCAAATTCATTTTGGTTGTAGACATAGGGAGATTAAGGGCCATATGTAGGTGGGCTAATACCGGTCGGTAACGGCCGAAAATCGGTAAATTTCCCGTTACCGACCGGTATTTAGCCCTTTGCGATGTAGGAGGCTGGATTTAAGGATTCGGTAATTTACCGATTTGTTATTTTAAGGAATCGGTAAAATACCAATTCTTTAATTTAAGGAATCGTTAAATTACCGAATCCCTAAATCCTATGTAGGGAGCACTCAAGTGAGTGCATTTTTGGTTTAAGGATTCGTTATTTACCACCAACTACAAGTTGGTGGTAAATACCGAATACCTTTTAAAAAGCAATTTTGTGCTTTTTTAAAAGTGCCATGTGACAGACATACATGCCCTTGGGGCATGAATGTGCGCCACATGTGCACACATGCACGATTCAGGGGTGCAACAGGGTGTCAATGTGACACCCTGCCACCCTTGAATATGCTCCCCCTATTGCCGATTCGGTATTTACCGAATCGGTAATAGTGAATGGCTTCCCATTCATTCCTATGAGACTCCAGGCCCATAGGAATGAATGGGAAGGTATTCCTTATTACCGATTCAGTAAATACCGAATCGGTAATAACGAATATTACCGAATCGGTATAATTTACCCATTGTTTACCTACATTCTATTTACCGATTCTTAAATACCGAATCGGTAAAATTCGGTATTTAGGAATCGGTAAATAGAAATTACCTACATATGGCCCTAAGTGATTTGGCCAGAATCACAGAATGTTGAGCTGAAGCAGAAACTCCAACCTGGTTCCCCAGTTGCAAAGTCTGCAGCTCTGGAAGTAACACCACATCCTCTCCCCTAGGTGCAACATTTAATCAAGTGGTCAACTGGATAAAAAAACGTAAAGATTACAAATAATTTAAAAGTTCTTTGTCGCTATTTGAAAACTCAGAAAATATGCCCTCATTTTAGTTTTTTAGAGCACTAACCATAATTTTGATGCAAATAAGACCCTCTCATATATGTAATTTTTAAAGGAAATACTCTAGGTATTACAGTTTTGATTACATCAAGATGACGTCAGGCGTTCCACACTTTTGTAATAAATATAGAATGTTAGCAATCTAGTTGTTCATTGGGATACTGTTGAGAGGCAGAGGCCAGGGGCACGGACTCTGAAAATTGAAGGCAGGTAAGAGAGTGCAGATGCAACAATTTGACCACACTGGGCAGGCAGGAAGGGCAGTGACAGCACAACAGACTATGGAGGGCAGGCAGGAAGGGCAGTGACAGCACAACAGACTATGGAGGGCAGTGGAAAGGGGGGCAGGGTCAACAAACCAACAATACAGGACTGGCAAGAGAGGCTGTGGCAATATAATAGACCATTGTGGGCAGAAGGAAGAGGCAGTGGTAATACAACCATATAAGCCAACAGACCCGTTTCAGCCAGGGAACTTCCAATGTTTTTAAGCTCAAATGGGCTTTATTTGATCTGTCTCCTATCTACAATCTCCTCTTTTTCAATGTAACTCAAAGGGGAAAATCAATACCCCAGTTTTTTTTCCAAATCTCCCTCTTACCAAATTCAAAATGTTCGCAAGTATGGTACATTGGATCATGGTAGGCAGGAGGAATTGGGGTAGGGACATGGACTCGGATAACAGAGGACAGGAGGGACATGGAGAGGTGCACCAAACTGACCCTACAGGGCAGGCATCAGGGTTTGCAGCAGCACAATACACCACACAGCTCATGCGGGACGGGAGTGCAGCACAACAATCCATAGAAAGCAATAGGGAGGGGACAGGACCATGCACATGGACAACAGAGAACAGAGGGGAAAGAGGCAATGGTAGCTAGCTGACCATATTGGACAGACAGGAGAGAAAGCTGCAGCATAACAGACCATAAAGGGCAGGAGGGACGGATCAGGGGCATTACAATGGAACAGACAAGCCTGGAGGGAGGGAATAGGGATCTGCGCATGGAAACAGAGGGCTGGGGGCAAGGGGGCAAGGCAGGGCAGGAGCAGCAAGATGACCATGGAGGTCAGGCAGGATGGGCACTAGAAACAAGACACACCATGGAGAGCAACAATGAGACTATGATGGCATACACACAGACCATGGAGGGAAGGTGGGAGGGGGTCAGGGGCAGCTAGCTGACCACACAGGGAAGGTGGGAGGGGCCATGGCAGCACAGAAGACCATGCATGGCAAGCGGGAGGGTTAGTGGCAGCACAATGGCTATGATGGACAAGAAGGAGGGTGCAGGGGCATGCACAAAGGACCATGGAGGATAGAAGGGAGGGTCAGGACCTGGGCACAGACAAGAGAGTTCAGGGGAAGGGGCCTCACAACAGACCGCGCGGGGCAGGCAGGAGGAGCTGTTGCAGCACAACAGACCAGGGAGGGCAGAAGGATGTGGCAGTAAAATGGACCATTGAGGACAGGAGGAAGGGGATAGGGGCATGGCATGTGAACAGGCAGGGTGGAGGTGGCAGGGACAGGTTACAGTCATCTGACAATGCTAGGCAGGTGGGAGGGGAGTGGCAGCTCAACAGAACACTCAGAGTAGATAGGAGTGGCAGGTCCATGGAACATCGTGGGCAAAAAGGATGGAGCAGGGGCATGCACAAAGACATCGGAGGGCAGGGGGAAGGAGAATAGGGGCAGCAAGCTAAGCACAGAGGCCAAGCAAGAGGTCAATGACGGGCCATATAATTGGGCAGTGGAGGGCAGGAGGAGTGGACTGGTACATCATGCTAAATGGAGGGCAGTGGCAGCACATCAGACCATGCATGGCAGGAGGGAGGAGGCTAGTCCATGGATTCAGACAACAGAGGATAGGGAGGAGGTGGATGGGGCAGCAAGCTAACTGTTCAGAGAAGGTGGGAATTAGGAACTTTATTGTTTTTAAAATGTGTGTCTGTGCGAACTACTTAAATATGAACAAGTATGCAGCATAATCTCACTTTTATTCAGTAAGAAGAGGACGTTTGTGACTGTGACTCCGGGCTCACTTGGCAGGAACACCCCCTGACCCTCCACCCCCATCGCAAAATGTACTGCCCTTGAAAAGGGTAGGTGGACGCAGTGTTATATAGAACATAGTCCTGAGAGCACGATTGAAAATGAAAACTAGATATAGTATATGGTATAAACTATGCACCAAAAAGTGTGACATAAGATGAACCGGGGCATGAAATATAATATGCAATACATTGTGCGCAATGACAGATTCATTGGAGAGCGCGAGATAGCACAGACACTAGCGCGTGCTATGCGATATGCGCCTTGGAGTGTAATATGCAGAGGGCATTGTTTTGTAACCTAACTAGTCCCTAAAGTTGTAATATAAAATATGTGCTGGGGAGTGTAACGTTGCATATGCACTGTGACAAAGATATGGATCCCAGATTGTAATATGTATGGCATAGCGCTGTGCGTTATAACATAGGCATCGAGGAAGGCACGTTAGATGGGGCAATATAACCCGTGCGAAGGCAAGTGTGGCATGACATATTCACGGGGTGGTGTTACAGTGCACATGGGCTAGAGAGTGTCATACCATACGCACTAGCTGGTGGAATACAACACAGAGGTATGAGGCACTCGGCGGGCACTGGTGGGTGTAACACAGCATTGGGCTCAGCCAGGAGCACGCTGTGACTCTGAAGTGAGGTTCGTCTCCTTTCCAGAGAGTAAAATAAAAAGTATTACACATCCGGCGGTGGATGTGTGTTTAATTAACTGTGAGGGGGGTTTCTTGCATAGTTTGGTCGAATTTTTGTTGAATCCCCTTTGAATGGCTTGGTGTGCGTGTATATTAAATGTGCCTGTCAATAGCTACCCATGTTTGTATAAATAAACGACAAGGGTGTCTACTTGGAGAGTACCCACCGGCGGGGGCGCCGGGATTAGGCACGGTAGGGCGTCAAACACGTCAGAGCTTCACTAGCGGTGTAAATACATTCCATGTGTATTCATTCTATGCATAGTCGCCTTTTAATGAATATCACGCAAATTGTCATGGTGATAGGTACATACGGTTTGTCCAGCATGTCCTAGGTTTTTCTATAAATATATTTTTTTTTTAAATAATAAAAAACAAAGGCCGGCCCCAGGGGATGGGCTCCCCGGGGCCATAAGTGGCCTGAGGAGGGGGGCAACACAGCCCCCTCCTTAAGAATTAAAAAAAAAAAGGCCATGACCCGGGGGTTGGGGTCCCCGGGGCCGATTAAGGCCTTGGGAAGCCAAATTAATTTTTTTCAACAAAACTAATTAGGGTGCAGGCCCTGAGGATGGGGTCCCCAGGGCCAGTAAATTAGAAAAAGAAGGGGGGCCACACAGCCCTCCTTCTTAAAAAAATAAAATAAATAAAAGACCGGCATCGCGCCGGAGGCCACGCCCCCTCCTTGCAGCACTCTGCAAACGCGCCCCCTGGCCAGTTGTAAGTTGGGGAATTAATTCCCCTTCAATACTGAGGGTCCCTGAGGGCCAACTAACCCAACAGGTATCTCCAGTATGCGCCAGGGAGCTGCGTTGCAGACAGGTGTTCTGAGGCCACGCCCCTTTTTATACCTCTATGCAACGCAGCTCTGTGGCGCTTACTGGAGGTACCTAGTGGTCTAGTTGGACCCTAGGGACCCTCAGGATTCAAGGGGACTTAATCTCCCAACTTAAAACGGCCACAGGGCGTGTTTACACAGTGGGGAAGTGAGGGGACGGGGCCTGAGGTGACGTGTGCAAACACGCCCTGTGGCACGTTTTAAGAGGTAGTTTTAATCCCCTGCCCTAGTATATACTAGGGGCTTACAGAGGAGGTCATGCTGATCACAGGGGGACCCCAACGCATAGTGTTCCCTAGTGTATGTAGGTGTTGTCACTGTATTCTGAGTGTCTTTTAACACAGCACTGGCTCTAGGACTGGTTAGTCAGACTCAGTTACCACCAGTATCCGTCTGAAAAAGTTGAGGGTACATGATGATTTTGCAACAAGGCTTCTTTCTGCTCTTCTGTTTGTTTTTTCTGCACGTTATCCTTCTTCCTGCACTTTTCTTCGCCTTTGAGGACTTCTGTTGCTTCTTTCAGCATTTCTTTTTTTTCTTTCTGTGCGTTTTTTCTTTTTTCTTCACATGTCCTATCTCTGTAGGCATAGTTAGAAATTAGCATTTAAAAAACCTTTGAAATTCACTGAAAAAACCATAGGTTTCAGGCACGTTATAGTTAGGAATTAGCATTTAAAAAACCTAAGAAATTCACTGAAAAAACCATAGGTTTCAGGGGCGTTATAGTTAGCTGGACTTATCACTCGTACAAAACCATTGAAATCCCCCCGTTATAGTTAGTTCAGCTAACTATAACTCATGCGCCCGCAATGCACTGCTGATGACGTCACATATTACATCACTCATGACATAGTCAGTGACATCACTCATGACATCACTCATGACATCTCAAATGACATCACTGATGACATCATCCTTGTGATAGAGTGGCAGACCTCCTCTCCCCCTAATATAACCTTTGATATACACATTCAAAAATAGAAACTAAAATTTTCAAAACAATGGACATACCAATATCAGTTACAAAAACCTATTCAGTAATCTAAGATCCACATACACATCCACTCATTCACCAACAGTCATATACAGTCACTCATACATGTACTCACTCATCATATGTACTCATACACCTATACATCCTGTTACACAACACCACTCATCCATAGAGTTACTCACCCACATAGTCACTCATGCTAATAAAGAATCAAACATCCTTTTACTTGCATATACAGTTATACACACACCACCACACTTACTTCTACAGAAACTTACACATACTTAGTCTTTTAAACAATCACTTATAGAAACACATACTTATTCATACAGGAACTCTTTCAATCTCTCACTCTCACATATACTCACTTATATACACCAATAGTCACATATATTAGTTTAAAACATATGTAGTTACTCATAAAGACACTATTGAGACAGTCATTCACTCACTAACACACCCATGCACACACTCATCCACCCATACAGTCCTGCACACATGCTGTCTTCAACACATACAAACAGTGAGTCACTCATTCATGGCCCTATGCACTACGTAATACCCCCCACCGAACCATACAGACACTCAGACACTCATACTGAATTACTGATACTCAAAAAACCAACTAACAACCTATATAGACACTCATGTAGCTACTCACCAACCCATGCAGCCACGTATATACAAAGTGAGAGACTGATACAGATATTTACATATTTAAACATTACTCACTAAGCCATGTATTCACTAAGATACACTTAATCAGTCAGTTATACAATCAATTTTTAAAAAACAAATCATCCATTTAGACACCTATATACCCATTTATTCTTTCATCGACCTTGAGATATACATATATAAAACATATGTAATTTTCAGAAAAACACACATTCACTGGATGATGTCATCAGTGATGTCATGAGTGATGTCATTTGAGATGTCATCAGTGATGTCATGAGTGATGTCATTGACCATGTCATGAGTGATGTAATATGTGACGTCATCAGCAGTGCATTGCGGGCGAGCGAGTTATAGTTAGCTGAACTAACTATAACGGGGGAATTTCAATGGTTTTGTACGAGTCAAAAGTCCAGCTAACTATAACGCCCCTGAAACCTATGTTTTTTTCAGTGAATTTATATATAATATATATATATATATATATATATTCAACAAATGCACGAAGCTTTACACAGGGCACACAACAGCTCGCCACCCTTTGGCATTACTTTTCTTGCAACTCGCCCCCAATTCCGGTAAATTTCATAGCCGACACGTTTCACGGCTTCACGCCTCTTCTTCATGGGCTGAGGTCACAAACGGCAACACAAACTTGCTTTGTTTGGCATTTCCTCAGCCACTCATCCCTGTATTGTGAGATGGTGCTCCCCCTCGGAGCTCGGCGGCCCCGCAGTTAATTGTTCAACAAATGCACAAAGCTTTACAGAGGACACACAACAGCTCACCGCCCTTTGGCATTACTTTTCTTGCAACTCGCCGCCATTTCGGGTACATTTCATAGCCAAAGCGTTTCAAGACTTCACGCCTCTTCTTCATGGGCTGAGGTCACAAACGGTAACACGAACTTGCTTTGTTTGACATTTCCGACATCTTTAATCATTTCCAGGTCCCCTAGTGGACCTTGCTCATTACGCAAATATTTCTGGGATATATACATATTATCTACTGGCGGTCGCCAGTAGATAGTTATAGTTAGGACCGTGTTTCCATAGGAAATCTGAAAATTCTATTTTGAATAACTTTGGCGCCGGTTGACGAATCCTCGCGAAATTTTCAAAACTAATGGGGCGCTCCGCTCAGCTCCTACTCTGAAAGTCTCGGGGTGATTCGTCAAGCGGGGGCTGAGAAAAAAGGGGGGTCCCAAAACGCGCTTTCCCCATGCATTTTCCCATAGGACCTTTAGTCGAAGGTACAGCCCGAACGGCTGAACAGAATTACTTGAAATTTGGCAAAGAGGTAGTCCTCAGGTCAGGCATGTGCCTTTTGCATATATGGTGTCAATCTGTTCAGTAGTTCCTGAGAAAATTGCAGTTAAAAGCACATAAATATCTATAAGCGCGCACCGTGCGCGCACCGTGCGCGCACCGTGTGCACACCTTAACGTGCGGGAGCGTAATTCTGATTGGTGGATTCATGTCAGTCAACATTCGAATCGGTTGAAATCAGGAAGTGTCGGCCGCCATTTTGTGTGTTTTGTGTGTGACAGTGAAAAAGAAAGGTGGAGAACGTGAAAAGGGGGCAGGGTAGAGAGTTCCTGACCCCCTAGCCTTTGTCAGGGGGTCCCTGAAGGACCCCGAAGGGTGAAAAAATAATTTAATTTTTTTTTCAAAAAATCGCGGGGTGCGCGCACAATGCGCGCACGGTGAAAATCCTTACAAAAAAAATAAAACATACATAACTTAGCATTTAAAAAACCTTACAAATTCACTTAAAAAAACATAGGTTTCACACACGTTATAGTTAGGAATTAGCATTTAAAAAACCTTGCAAATTCACTTAAAAAACCATAGGTTTCACACATGTTATAGTTAGCTGGACATTTCACTCGTAAAAAACCATTGAAATTCCCCCGTTATAGTTAGTTCAGATAACTATAACTCGCGCGACCGCCACTCTATCACAAGGATGATGTCATCAGTGATGTCATGAGTGATGCCACTGACCATGTCATGAGTGATGTAATACTTGACGTCATCAGAAGTGGATTGCGGGCGCGCGAGTTATAGTTATCTGAACTAACTATAATGGGGGAATTTCAATGGTTTTTTACGAGTGAAATGTCCTGCTAACTATAACATGTGTGAAACCTATGGTTTTTTAAGTGAATATAGATATATATAAGCCGGATTAGCGGGCGGATCCAGTTTACAGCATGCCTTTTGATTCACGCTTGACGTGTTTCGTGTTAATTGCACTCTTCAGAGGCGCGACAGTCATTTTAGCATGGTGGCCACACCTCCCACTTTGAAATATGAGCCCTCCAATGGGCGACTCAAATTAGTTTGCGTTGGTTTGTTGGTCTTGTGGTGTGTGCCTCAGTTATGTGCCGCTGTCTGAGACATTACAGGCCACCAATGGGCCTCCACTCGCTGATCCGGCTTGTTAATCCTCCATGGATGCCTCCACATTTAGACTCTGTGATACTGAGCTCCGTGGCCCCAAATTTGCGGGTGGTGCATCTCCCGCGGCTGGGAGGCCGCATGTAAATCAAAGCTCCAAGGTTCCCACCTGTGGAGACGCACTCTGACATTCACTGCAGCAACCTTAATGAGGTAAAAGCCAGATCGGCGGGCGGATCCAGTTTACAGCATGCCTGTCAATTCACGCCTGACGCATTTCGTGCTCATTGCACTCTTCAGAGGCGCGACAGTCATATATACACATATATATATATTTGTTTTTTTATTAATTCTTTTCGATTAACTCTGTTTGGGTGGAACATAATACAATTTGGCTCTGCTTATCATTGACACCTGTTTGTCTTTGCACTACGACCTGGCCAAGAGGAGGGTGTCACGTGGTCGCTAGGAACATTGTCAAAATCTTTAAGTTAGCATGAGCCTGGTAGCCATGATGCTGCTTTTGCGCATGTTACTACATGCCTTTATTTTTGCACAACTCTGTTTATACCTTTTACAGGAGAACCCTCTTCTGTGCTCATTCTCTGCCCATTCCTGGAGTTTAGTCTGAACATTGTGAGCAAGATCTATAAACACTGTCCCTTGTTATTCTGTTCTGGTCAGGCCCTAGCACTTAGACAAAACATACAGATGCAGCTATTTTTGCTGGAAACTCGTACTTTGGTATTATGGGGATGCATGCTAAAGTAAAACACACTTGGAGAGGGACCTTTCCAGGGAGAAGAACAACACGCACCTGTGATGTAGAAATACGATCTATGGCCTGAGGTATGGGGTCTGCTGACAAAGGCCAGAGCTCTTCTATTATATATTAATTCTTTTTCTTACCAAGGGGAGGGAGCATAGGCACTGTAGTCCTTTCTCCAAAGTCTTTATATAATAACTTCTCCCTTAATGATATATGGCCTTACTGCAATGCTAACAATATTGGTGTTATGCATCTTTATGCTTGTTGTGGCACGTATACTGCATTTTAGAACACGTTAGTTAAAATAAATATTTGAAACGATCTTCGTGTCTCAGTCAGATCATATTGTGGACAAGTACGAGAGTGTAAGCCAAAAGGTGTGTCTTGTTACAGCGATTCCTGAGAGATCAGAGAGTGTTGCGTTCTGGGGTGTCTAATCATTGTTTTCTCTCTTTGTCAGTAGGAGAGCGAGTGAGACAGTAAAGCCAGTCGGTTCAGGGTTCGTAGGCACTAAGGTGGTAGGAAGGCTTAGCCCCTATACACCAAGGTCCCATAATCCTGTGCATAGTTCTGTGTATTTGCAGAATCCCTGCAACTACACATGTTCTAAAATGGCTTCCCGTGTTACTTGTACTGGCAGTAATAGAACTGATCAGCACTGGGGCATATCTGCTTTAGCAGGTAAGTCCTCACATGTAATACTAACCACCCTGCCTTAGAACTGTCAGGCTTGCTGTACGGGTGACTTACAAGTATCGCATGAAGGGATAGGAGACTTGGCACGGAGGGCTGTGTGACATCTTGTGATTTCACTTTTGTCTGCATCAAGACATGCATCCTGCAACAGGGACCTACCTTTAGACCTCAATCGATACCGTAACAGGGTCTTGCGGTCCCTTGCAAAAAAGAACTTTGCTTCCCAGTCTTGAATGGCCATGGGGATGTGTTCCGATCCCAGGAACATGGAAACCACATGTGTGTCGGGTAAGTGACAGACATTTATTTGAGACATTTCCCACAGGATTCAAACCATGTAGGTTCGGCAGGTGACATTGTTGCCTTGCATACTGAGAATTTTTGAAAGAAATTGTTAACGGAAAGAGTCTCAAAGAGACAAGTTTTCACTCCATAGCCACATCTGTTGGTGTGAAAACAATGGAATTGATGTCAGCGCGCATAAATGGTGCCTGTATAGCCCCGCGCAAGCCACAACTGTTGTGTAATGATGTTAACATAGAGCTGCTGGTGCAGCTTCAGGGGCATAGCTTCAGGAGGTTGTGAGGGGTGTTACACCCCTCTAAAAATGTATTCTGTAGTAAATAGTTGTGTAAAAGTGCTTTTAGTCGGGTATGGTGAGGTGTCTGTTGTATTTCACCTGAAATTTATACATACAGACAGATATAAGCACACACGCTCTTGTCTCTGTTTCAAAGGTCTTAAAAAAATGTGGGTTAGTGTGAAAAATATTGTTTTAAACTGCTAACAAAACACACTGCCTCTTAAGCACCCCTTATGCTCTGCTTCTCATATAATGTATTTTAACAAGCTATGCCAGCAATATGGAATGTTTAGTCTATTAATTCAAACAAAAGAGTTTTTTGTACAGCCGACATACTGAACCCGCACATTTGAAGGTGCTCTCATATGTGATAATGCAGAAAATGGCGGCTCAGTGAATTAAATTAATTGGCCACGATCACATCATTTGAAAGTAGTTTATGGGTCAAGAGCATTGCTAATAGGTCAGGTAGATTTTTTAGGTCACTAGACCTGCAGGTCTAGTAAAGTTTTTATGATATTTTGAGACCTGAATGATAGTTGGGAAATGTGAAGGCCCCCCCTTCCCTGCCAATCTTACTGACGAAGCTACGTCCCTGGCAGTTGCACTGCTGAAAATTTACCGGATCCAATCTGGCACCTGAGGGAGTATTAAAAAAATGAGGAATCTGTGAAAAGAAGTCTCTATTAGAATGATGGACTGGGCGCTTATCAGGAACAGCGCACTCACCACAGGTTGAGTCCCCCGGCAAACCCTTGCAGTTGATAGGAGTGTCTCTTGATTACTCAGATGGATGCTTCACTGTTCATAGGTCTGACACTACTTGTAATTGCATTTATATAGTGCTTACTATCCCTGTTGAGGATGTAAAGCACTTTTCAGCGAGTAGCACGCTACTCCGGAACCCAAAAGGATTAATGGTGAATTAATATAGGGAAATATGAATTCATTTGAGCAGAGGGAATGTGAGTCTGTTCGTTAGATTGAAAAGGAGAATGGACAGCTAAAAGACGGAAGAGTCTAGAAAGTGTTTATTGGGAGATCATAGTAGTAGGAGGAGGCTTGGGATGACTAAAGGAGAGATGAAGGAGGGAAGAGTCTCTAGAAATGGATTAGGGAGATTACAGCAAGCTTAGAAGGCATTTTGATGGGTGCGCATGTGTAGGTGGTGGAGATGGCGGATGAGAGTGAGTTGGTGAGCTGTGTTGTTTTTGTAGAGTAGTCTTGGTGTATAATAGACATGGAGATGTGAAGTTGTGAAGAGTGCCAGGTTGTTAATTTAAAAAAATATATATATATTTCTTTATTAGTTTATTTCTCCAAATCAGCAGATCATGTGTAAAAACAATCATACAGCTCGTCCACCTCAGCCGAGGTGGTGTACGTTTCAACAATAATACATGTCAGAAATTAGACCTAAGTTCGCATCTGCGGAGATTTCTCAGTCTTCCTTGTTCTCTTAGTTTTTATGTGCTTAATCATAACTCAACTATAATTAACTTCCCCGTGATGTGAAATAGTAAAGTTCTAAATCTGGGATCTCTAAACCCCCTTTGCCCCATCTACGTTTCATGACGTCTAGACTAGTCCTGCATCGCTTCCCATTCCATAATAATAGGACCAGCAGTGCATCCAGTTCCTTGAATACTCGGTGCGGAAGTTCAAAGAAGGAACCTTGCATTGTGTAGAGACATCGAGGTAGAACCACCATCTTTATCAAGGCGAACTTCCCCATTAGGGAAAGTTTAAGCGTGTTCTAAAAGGCAATACTACCCTGAAGACCCCGGATTATCCTCCCCATGTTGTGCTGGTAAAAAATGGCCTCATTCCTACCGATCCATATCCCCAGATAGTTGAGTGTGTCCTCTACGCATGGAAGTTCCATCTCCGGGCGCTGGGCCCCCTCCCATTCTCCCTCCGCTCCAATCACGTAAAGCTGTGATTTCGTTTTGTTAATGGAAAGCCCAGAGGCAGCTGCAAACTGCGTCAGTGCAGCTATCAGCGGTCGGCAATGACTGGGTCGGCCGATTCAGGTATATCAACGCGTCATCGGCGTACTTCGATATGACATGCTCTGAACCCCCCACCCGTATGCCCTGTCCCTCGAGTACCCCGCGGAGATGGCAAGCCAATGGCTCCATGGCCAGGGCAAACAGCAAGGGGGAGAGCGGGCATCCCTGCTGCGTCCCCCTCGCTATGGGTATTGTGTCTGACATGTATCGTCCCGTGCGAACCCGTGCCACCGGTCGAGCATAGAGTAGTTTTATCCAGTTAAAAAACCCCTCCCCCAGTCCCAGTTTTTGAAGTACCTGCCTTAGATTGTCCCATCTGATCGAGTCGAATGCTTGTTCGATATCAAGGAGCACTAAGGTGCTCTGTTGGGCCCGTCCCTCCAATGATTGCATAACGTGTGCGAGGCGGCGGATATTCCGCAACGTATTCCTGCCCGGTATAAACCCGGACTGGTCATCATGGACCAGCCGCCGAAGATATGGGAGGAGCCTACATGCTAACACCTGGCTGATGATTTTAAGATCTACATTCAACATTGAAATGGGTCTATAAGAGCTGGGGAGGAGGGGATCCTTCCCTGGTTTGGGGATCATCACTATCAATGCTTCCCGCATGGAGTCTGGGAGCATTCCACGTTCATTGGCCTCCACTGTGATTTCTAGGAGTTTGGGGTTGTTAATTTTGTTTGCGTCTGTTTGGGATGGAAGGTGTATGAGTTAGGGGTGATGGTGGAGCATGTGGGTCATGTTGTAAGGCTCTGAATTGTGCAATGACTGAGAGGCGCTTGAATGAGAGTCATTGTATTGGTGTATTTGTGTTAGGTGTGTGAGAAGAGAGAAAGCATAGCAGTAAACATGGTTAAGGATGTGTATCATTTGTGTAGTCAGGAGGGTGGGAGTGGGTGTATGTATTTGGTTGTATGCCACCAGAAAGTGGAGGGCACAGGTGCTTCACCCATCAAAAAGCAGTGCACATGGATGATAAATTAACATGTCTTCTGAGGGCAATGCAGTGTGTGGGCCCTCACTTGCCACCAGTAGCTTCTTCTATACTGAATGATTGTGTGTGTTTCCTTCACAAAGTGTCAACCAGATCCCCCATTCTCACTAAAACAAGATCTCAAAATTCATCCACTTTTTGTTTTTGCCGGGAAACTAAGATCGATAGGATCTCAAAAAGTGTGAATCAAAATGTGTTTCTATAAATTTATGGTTTTCAAAACAAAGTAAAAATTGGCACACATACATAGAGTGCTAATGCTCCTACACGTTAAGTCCTCCTGTCCAGGGAAGGCATGGCTTGGCAGTTCGGGCTGGACTGTTCCCATGAGGCACAGGGTCAGACTGATTTGCATATGGCCATGTCTGAACTGGGGTGGCAGAGTGGGCTAAAGAACGGTGATGGATCAAACCCAGATCTGTTGACTGGGTGTGAGTGTTTGATTGGTTCTGATGCTCCGTCCATCACCACCCCCTTTTGTACCACAACAGCATGGCTGGCATGTAGTTAGAAAATACTGATTTTTTTTTATTTCACCTGAAACAAAGCCAGCAACCATCCTTACTGCAACCAATGGGAGTACTCACAGAACCTGCTGATGGCGAGTTACCATCCTGTTGTATCCTTCCTGGTTCTAGGGCACATAAATGATGTACCTTATCAAATTTTAGGAATCCAAGTGGTATCTGAAAATTGGTGTTGGCTTTGCTTTTCATCACACTGGGGCTTATTCGAAGAAGATGATAGATTTGGGCTCCTCTATGGTTATTTGCTATCAGCACTTAAAAGTGGGTTTTCAAATTGCGTAGGTGCTAGAGTGTACTCACAGAGGGTGTATCTGATGATTAATTATTTGCATTATATCTACTAATACCACAACATAAAGACAGTATGGGGGCAAGTGGAACTACATTGTTAGGCGCGTATTGGGTTCAAGTAAACACCAGATCTGAACAAAAAATGTCTAGGCATATCTAAAATACATTTTGCACTTCACACTTTTTAGATTGAGCCTGGGCAGCGCACATTCGCTGTTCAGCGAGGCATGCAGTATTGCGTTAGGGATGTGAAGCTCCGCCCACTCTCCGCCTATACTTTTAATTGGCTTGTGTTGTAGTTCATAATTGCTGGCTTCTCATTTTTTCATCGCCTGGTTAGTCCCTCCTTAGTACCGCCTTGTCTTCATTTGAAACCTCCCATGCAGCCGCGGCCTGTGCATGTAACAGCGGTGGGGCCGCGGGGCTGTGTAAGGGGAGATCCTGAGGGACGATGCAGAGGGAAAATTAAATATTTATTTAATTTTCCCTCTGCATCGTCCCTCGTAATCCCCCCTTTCAACGGCCCCACCGCCTCACCGCTTTACCTGCACGGACTGCGGCTGCTCCCATGGCGACTGGCCCTTTTACTCCTGATGTTACACTGTACGTCTTATTTAGTCTGTATGCACTATTTCTTTAATGGGTTTTGCCCTACTGTAGGCAGGACTTGCTTCCTTACATTCAGTGCGCCATGAGCACTTTCACTTTTCCGACTTTTGCATCGTTTGGTCACCCGATCCTCCGCTTGTAAATATTATTATTGCTTATTTTTCAGCAATTTTATTTGCACCTACTCTTAAACAACTGTTTCATGGAGTAATCGAGCAACGGCGGTGGAAGAAGGCTCAGGCACAGCCCCGCCCATCTCCTCACACTATGTACTGAAACCTGAGTAGCAGCAGAGGAGACAGGCAGGCGGCAGCCGGAAGCACAAGAAGCATTTACAATACAATAGAATAGGTCTTACATTTGCGAGTCTTTCAGCTATTGGCATTGTCAAATGAAAATGCCTTTTATTTATGTGTTGGTTTTTAAAACATAAATAAAAGTCATTGTCATTCACAATGCAAATAGCTTAAACTCCCGCCAATGAGAAACCTATCGCATTGCAAATGCTTGATTGATTAGTAAGCACTCTAAAACGTCTTCACTGAAAAATGCTGAAAACACTTATAGGTAATTGTGTCACAGAACTGATTGGCACAAAACTGAGCCAATATGGGTTGGCAATGCTAAACAAAAAAAATCGAATGTCTTTTAGGCTAGAAACTCACCAGCACTTTCCTGAGCAATCAGGTACGATGTTTCCAGCTGGCTGATTGAGTTCCAGGCGACACAGACGTAGAAGTCCTCACACACTTCCTTGATCACTAGTTCCGAGGTGTTTCCCTCACGTGTGATGTTCTGTATCAACTTTCGCCTGTTGGTTGTTCCTTCAGGTGAGGTTCCAGATCTCACATGAAGCTTCACACTTTAGCCGGACACCTGAGTCACCATTTGAGAGGATAATATTTACCTGAGGTTGCTTGTTTTTTTGTCTTGCGTGTATTTCAACTAACTGCCAAGTGTCCCCGGTCCATGTATGTGCTTAGTCAGTCTAGGTTTTTTTATCGGAATTCTGGGCCGACTAAAGTTTATCATGTCAGCGCGACCGATTCTCATGTTGGTTCTCATGTGGGAGCTCAAAGGTTGTGTGAAATTACAACTAGTGATGTCATCAAATATACAAATTAGTCTTCAGTTTTAATGTTGTTCAAAATTTGAGAAATCTGTTTTATGCTCGGTGATCCAAACGGACTAGAGGTGTTGCCCCATTTACTCCACTAGTCCCTACAGGAGTAGAGTAGTCCTTCTTCTGTGTTTGTGCTTCTCTCCTTGCAACTTACTTCTGTCCATAGTGCAGTTTAAGCCCTGCCCCTGGGCTCGAGCTCTTTTTTTAGGTCAAACCTAGCAGCAGCACGCATGCACTGCTCGCTCTGCGAGGCATGCTGTATTAGGGTATGCACTAGCAGCCCCACCGACTCTCCACCCATATTTGTCATTTGCTTTGTGTCTTTGTCCTTCACAAATGGTGGCATCTGATTCGTAAATGGGCTTGTTAGTCCCGCCTTGTCTCCATTTGTTACGGCCCATAACAACTGAACCTTTTACTTGGCTCGTTACACGGCGTACTTTATCTAGGTGGTGAGCACTATTTTTAGGTTGAGCCTAGCGTTGCAGCGCATGCGCAGCTCGTTTTGCGAGGCATGCAGTATTCAGTATAGTGTGGAAGCTCCGCCCACTCTTTGCCCATCCTTTTTTATTGGCTTAGGTCATAAATGCTGCCTTCCTATTAGTTTTAGGCTTGTTAGTCCCTCCTCATGACTGCCATGTCGCATTTGTATCCTTCCATAGCTACTGGCCCCTTTACTCTGAACACTATTTTCTTCCCTGTCTCCCCCCGCCCCCTCCCGCAGTCCGTGACTTCTTGCCCCCCACTCCCGTTCATGCCTTCTCCACCGCCCACTCTCCCGTTTCCAATGCAGTAGGTCTTACGTAAACGCGAGTCCTATTGCATAGCTAATGCTTGTTTCTTTTCTCTCTACCATCCATGCGTTAGTGCACCCGTTTCTAGTGGTCGCAGGGGCTGGTTTCTCTGCCGCTTCAGTGTGTCAATCGCTTCTGGAGTCAGTGAATTCTTTGTGTGTTCTGCGGTGTTTGTTTTTTGTTTTTTTATACTGTGCCCATTCTGCTTTGTGCCGGAGTCGGTGAACTCCCCATGAGTATTTATTCCGACCCGTCTTTAAGGAGCCAGTCTCTCTCTCTTGGTAGGCAGGGTTGCCCTGTGCCCACGTATGCTCTGTTGCTGTAGGCTCCTTGTGACCCCCCTTCATCTGTCTCTGCGGGGGGGTCGGTAGGGATCCGGGGTTCCTCTCTGCCCCGAGTTGGGCGAGTGACCCTCAGCCACAGGAATATGCCCACCTCTGTTGTGCCCCCTTGTAGCTCCGCTCCTTCTCTCTGCCTTGCAGCACTGCATGCTCTCTTCATCCTCCTCTGGCGGTCTTGTCCTTGAAGGAATAACTTTGCTAATAACCCTGGTTACTCTTTAAGTGGTTTTGCCTGATAAGCTTCTCCGGCGGTGCCCCCTCTACCTCCTTACTTGATGCTCCCTCCTCCACTCACCTGCCTCCCAGCAACAACTGCGGCTTCTGCCAGAAACTTTGCTAGAAGGTAACAGACAATCTTAGAAAAGGTTCAAAAGTCACGCATAAGGCTCCACATGAAGGGTTTGTCCTTCGCCGGTCGTATGTACTGGCTGTACTGTCTCTGCACAGACCATGCAGTCAGTGGAGGATTTGGGGGGGGTGATGGGAGGAACGCATCGACTATTCTGTCCTTGTGCACAGACCATCCAATCTATAGTATGCCAAAGTGCACCGCACCGAAGCAGTGCTGCCCTTGCAAACAGCCACACTGGTGCACTGGAGGGTGGTGGAGTGTAGGACACTCCCTGACTGTATTATTCTTGGGCATAGGTGATATGGTCTGTGTTCAAGGGTGGTAGTCCTGCGCACAGCAGTGGCGAAACGCAAAATGATGGCCCTCTAGAACAAGATGAGGGGCCCCTGAGACTACCATGGCTCACAGATATACATGAGCCTCGCTCTGAAGCGGGGGGCCCTGGCGAGTTGGGAGCCCTAGAAGGGTTGGGGCCGCCCTACCCTGCAGGTGCATGTGTCACACCACTGGTGCACAGCCCACACAGTGCACTGCAGTGACTGGGTGGAGGGTGTATGCAGTGACCCGGGTCATGCAGGAGCAGTCTGACCTGGTCAAATGGTGAAGGGCAGCAGTAGTACAATCCATCCTCCAGAGGCCGGTGCACGCCCACAGTGCACCGGGTTGTTCCGCGCTTCCCGTAGCGTCTCACCGGAAGCGCGGAACAACACGGTTGCAGTTCGGCATATTACGACTGCACGCGAGATGATTAAATGATCTCCGCCCAAAAAGGTCCGTGATACTGCAGAATTGACGGATTCAAACGGCTGCAGTTTGGCAGTCTAGGAAATTATACGAGACAGGACTGCATTCCATGTAGATACATGAAGTTTAAAGTGATTCTTACACGTTACCACTAGGAACGGGAATTATACCAGACACACAGTCAAGTCCAGGACTGCGTCAGGTTGCCCAACCCATCCCTTGTCCTGAAGAAGACCCGCACGGTCAAGGCTTCAAATTTCCTTTGTGCCAATAGACGGGTCGAAACGTCGACGCCCCCTTTTTGCAAAGCCTGGGATACGAAGTTCCTCTAACGTGCCACATCAAGAATTAGATTCTGTTTTGTGAAATACTTAATAGTCTTGTGATATTCCTAAACGTGACCAGGCTCGTCTGAACGGTGATTTATAACCGTTCCCTCTGTAAAGTATATGAATGTCTGTTTTACTGTCTCTCATATCATCCCCTTTTCACTCACTCACTTTTCAGCACTCTTGCTTTATGCACGTTCCCTCTGGAGCAACCATGTGCCAAATATCATAGAACCTATGAGATTGTGTAAATAAATGTATGGTGATTCAAGAATTGGATGTTGCTATTTTTTCATGTTATAATGTTGTATTGAATACCATGAGCTATTCTAAATAATTTCTGCTCAATTAGCTCAAATCTTTGAATGATTTAACTGAATATCCTCGGAGGCCGGCATCTCAAAGCCTCCATCCATCCTGCCATGCTGGGACCAGCTCACACCCAGGCAGCAGCCTCGGCGCACTTCATTACCCCTGCAGCATCAGGCTCCAGAGCAATCCTGAGCACGGTGCTCCCGTCCTACAGCCTTCCCTGCACCCACAGCTCCCCAGTCACCTGCGTGCCTTCCTCGACCATATCTGCGTGGTAAACCTTTAGACAAAGTTAAAGTGTTTTTTTAATTTTTTGCCCACCATTGTGAAAGTCTTTTGGAGCTAATGCAGCGTAACATATTTTACAAAGTGTTCCACGCCAGAATGTCTGTGAAACTCGTGACTTTTGTGACCATTTGTTCCATATATCCTTTCATGCTCAAAATGGTTCTAGCGCGATATACTGAAATCTGCAGTGCTGTTTATGCATGGAATAGCCATGAGTAATGTAACCCCGCTGAGAAAGTGGTAGTGTTATGCTGCCCATACATGTATATGTGTGTGTGTGTTTGTGTGTGTGTGTGTATGTATGTATGTATGTATATATGTATGTATATATGTATGTGGTCCAGTAGAAGGCAGGGTAGCCGAAACACGTAGACCGTCCTTTTTAGGTCAAGCATTCGAGACCTCTTATATATACTTTAGTTTAAACTTATATATTAGTATATACTTATATGTGTATGTGCTTTGTGGGCTCTGGAGATCATCCTTGGGACTTGTCTGCTTCCGCTTAGGGTCTTTTTTTCTGTTGAACTACATCTATTTAACTGTCTTAATAGAAAAGGACCAGTAGAGGTCAGTAAAATACCAGAATTGCTTTCTGCTGAGGGACTTTCTGTTTGTTTGTTTTTCTGGCAACTGCCTCTATTTAACTTTCTTGATAGAAAACGACGAGCAGAGATCTGTAAATTTCCAGAATCACTTTAGCATTCTCTAGATTCCAGTCCATACATACTGTCTTCCACGAGCACCCGTAGACAATAATAATTTTTTTCAAATTTTGTATTTTCAGTTATATGACCACCGAAGGCCCTGATTTTATACTAAAAACAGAGCTTTGGACTATACCATTTCCTGCTAAAAGGCAATATTTCTCTCCATGTGTTCCCATACCTGAAGTGTCACGCAGTTTGGTGCTTACTTTCCCTCCATGTTAGAGAACAGTAGATGTTTCAGCACCCAGGCTAATGTGCTACATAGTTAAATACATATAAGGTCCCAAAGCCAAGACCGACTGCATTGCAAATGCTTGTTGTTATTGGCACTAATGGGGGCAATGGCGGCGGCTTTTTGAGGAATTTGCATAATGATCGCGGCGCACACTTTAGGGACACCGCGATCATTTTCAATTTTAATTTTATTTATCTTTTATGTTAAGCGCGGCGTCCACTTCTGGGACACCGTGCTCTATTTCATTTTTTTTTTTTTTTACTTTCTTAGTGAGCGCGGTGCCCACTTCAGGAACACCGCGCACTGGTAGTATTTTTTTTTTTTATTTAAAACTGAGCGCAGTGCTGCTTCAAGGACACCACGCTCGGTTTCTTTTTTTATTTTTTAACTTTAACACTCAGCACGGCGTCCACTTCAAAGACACCGCGCTCAGTGTTAAAGTAAAAAAAAAGAGAAAACCAATTGTGGTGTAGTTGAAGCGTCGCCGAGCTCAGTTTTAAAGTTAAACAAGCATTTGCAATGCAATAGATCTCGCATTTACGTGAGTTCAAGCTATTTGCATTGTCATTTACAATGCCAATAGCTTAAACGTGCGTAAATGCGAGACCTATTGCATTGCAAATGCTTGTATTTTAGTCTCTCCAAGACATTAGGTGTGGCCTTTGTGTGACGCATGCAGACAGGTGTTAACAAACCAATACATGACAGACACCCATGTCACATGGTTTACCAGACATCCACACACACTACTAATACCCCTCAGTGCTTCCTGTTTCTTTAAGTCAGACTTCTGTTTGCAGTGTGACGTTTTCCCGCCATCCTGACCTTTTGCGTCACACTTAATGCAGATCATAAAAGGTGGGCCATGCTGACATCTTCAGACCTGCTTTGTCTTTGCCTTGAAGGGATATCGTTTTGTGGTTATAGTGAACATAATGAAAATATCAGAACTACAAGTACCAGAATGCCCTTTCAAATGAATTAACTGCCTATATATCTTTTACGTTGGTCTGTGCTTGGTGGGGTTAGTTCCAGTACTGTTTTTTCTTGCATTCTGATACGTTTTGCATTTCCCTTTCGTTATTCAAAACTACAGGTGAAAGATTTTAAAGTATAAATTGATGCTGTAGTTACACGCGATCAGGGGTAGATAATTCGTGTTCTGGTTTCTGCACAGATCTATAAATACTCCGTTCTGGAAGCCTTAGGTATACAATCAGTGCTTGTTTATTACACTGCTGCTGCTCTGTCGTTCAATCACATTATTCCCCGTTGACCTTTTCATATTTCATTTTTTATCATTAAATCTTTTGGATTAAACGTTTCAGTATGCTCTTTAATATACACTCTCCTACTTTCAGGCCTAAAGTATTTATATGTTTTAAGAACAAATCTACTCCCGCGGAACAGAAAACAAAGAGTTCAAACCTCTTGATCGAGGGTTTTCAGCAACAAAACACACATGCATTTCACTTTGCACTTCATTACGTTAATAAACCGTAAAAACACAGCCACACAACAAATACTTATATTACAGAACGAGCAGCAGTGTGTTATCCCAGCCCACTTGATGACGCCACCGAGCCCCAGTACCATCGGTAGTAACAACAACAGTAGTAGCAGCAGCAGCAGCTCAGGGTGGGGCCAGTTAAACAAAACAAATCTTTACATCCGAGGACTTCCTCGTAACACCGCTGAACGGGATCTGGTAAAACTGTTCCAGCCATAAGTACTTTTTTTCAATGGAAACAAAATTCTAAATTTGCGAACATTCTTGACAAGAATTTTCAATTCTATTAAGGACACAGAGGCGAGGATTATGCTTTTTATTTTCTTTACTGAAAATTCTCAGCAGCCAATCAGAAAAGTAAAACAAAAATACACACTACAATACCCATAAACCCTAGTGGGTATCACATGGCAACCATAGAGTAGACCCCTATATAAGGAGCATAAGAGAATACTACATCCTCTTTCTTTGGTGTGAAATAACAGTTAAGTCCAAAATAAACACAGTCTGATATCTGGGAACAACGGGAAAGAAGAACCTATTCTAAATAAGGAAATCCACAGGCCAACGGGCAGCAGCGAAAACTTGAAGTCAGCTTCAACGAAACAGCATTCCCTGGGAGACGACGAATACCCTCCTCAAAGATGAAAGGCAGCAAACTTTATTTGTGATCAGAACCTGAAATAGAGAATGAAGCCATAATACCACACTCCCAGGAAGAGATATAGCAGCAGGGAAGGGTAAAAAACAGCAAAAATATACATAGCAGTGTAAAACAATTCAAATCAGACATTACAGTACTGAATTATGGGTGGGATAATCCTCGCCTCCGTGTCCTTAATAGAATTGAAAATTCTTGTCACGAATGTTCGCAAATTTTGAATTCTATGTCAGGACCGGAGGCTCCGATTATGCTTGTTCAAAGCTGCACCACCACAACAGATGCAACATTTACAATAGGTTTATAATAAAAAGTTTTAAATGTAGAGTCAGAGGACCAATCAGCTGCATTCATAATGTCCAACAAACTGACTCCCACAGAAAAGGCCTTCGATGCCATAGCACCACGAGCAGAATGAGCACCAAATTTGGAGACATCAATACCAGCTTCGCTCATGAGCCAATGCACCCATCGTGCCAGTGTAGCTGGGGTCACCGGACGAAAAGGTTTCTGCAGAGCAATCAGCAATTGACCCGCCATATCATGACGAAAACCTGCAGTACTCACCTCATAATCCCGGATACATTGTACCACACACAATTTTGGATTGTCAGGAAACGCAGGATAAGTGACAGAAGTGGTGTTACATTTAGTGCGTCTGGTGACCAAAAATGTAACACCCTCCGGAGAGGATCTGCGACCCGCTAGCTCAAGGGCGCAAATATGAGAAACGCGTTTGCAGGATACTAGACAAAGTAGCATAGCTAGCTTGGCAGAAAGCTGTGTACGAGACAAACAATGATTTACAGGCCAGGAGCCCAAGAAACTTAAGACAATGGAGACATCCCAAAGCTCTGAATATTTAGAACATGGTGGTTTTACCAACCGGATACCTCTCAGTAATTTACGTACTAATGGATGGCCACCAAGTGTCTTGCCCTCAATGGCCATGTGACCTGCCGAGATGGCCGACCGGAAATTATTGACAGTGCGATAAGCAAGGCCTGAAGCGGCTAAGGACGCAAGAAAGTTCACTACCAAGGAGACATCCGCTGCAGCGGGATCCACCTCCCGTTGAGAGCACCAATCACACCATCGTTTCCATGCTGTAGCATAACGTTTGTGCGTGTTGGGCGACCAAGCCTTACTGATAAATCTGGTAGTGTCTCTCGAAAGGCCTGGGACTTTCCAACGATCCCCGAAATCCGCCAAGCGACCAGCACGATTTGCCCTGATGTTATCAACGGATGTGGAGATTGGAGAGGGTCTAACAACAGATTCCACCGCCGGGTAAGAAGAACCGGAACTGCACATAACATTTCCAGAAGTAATGGGAACCACGCTTGAGCTCTCCACAGAGGAGTGATCAGAATCAATTCCGAGCGATAACATTTGGTTCGGGCCAGGACCCTTGGAATCATTACAAACGGAGGGAACGCATAACAAAGCGCTGAAGGCCACACTTGCAGAAAAGCATCCGTAGCTAGAGCCTCCGGATCTGGACGCCAGCTGAAGAACTCCGGAATCTGTTTGTTGAGTCTGGAGGCAAACAGATCGATCTGACAAGGGCCCTACATCTTGTTCAACAATCGGAACACTCGAGGGGGAAGACTCCAATCGCTGAAATCCCAGAGATGTCGGGAATTCCAATCGGCAACTTGGTTGATGCACCCTGGAAGGTACTCCGCCACTTCAAACAGTTTGTTCTGAAGGCAAAAGTGCCAAAAGTCTTTGGCAATCTCTTCTAGAAGACGGGACAGGGTCCCGCCCAACTTGTTGATATAACGAACCGCTGACACGTTGTCCATGCGGAGAAGGATGCAACAATTTGTCTGACTGGGCGAGAGGCACCGAATCGCAATGGAGCCCGCCAGAAGTTCCAGGCAATTGATGTGGAGATTCAATTCCTCCGGAGACCAACGGCCGCCAGTGGACACTTGTCCCCATCGGGCTCCCCAACCCCATCCACTGGCATCGGACTCTATCACCACCTCCGGGGTGGTGCCGAATAGGGCTCGACCGTTCCACGACTCAATATGGTCTAGCCACCACAACATCTCCCACCTCGCCTCCTCTGAGAAAGGAAACTGATCGGAATATTTGAGGCCTATCCGGAGATGATGTATCTTGAGCCGTTGAAGTGCTCGGTAATGAAGGGGACCCGGGAAGATCACTTGGATAGAGGAATCTAACAACCCGACGACCCGGCTACAGACCTCAAGGACACAGTCTGCTTGTTCAAAATCAACCTCAACTCTCTCTTGATCGATCTGATCTTCTGATTGGGCAAGAGGAGTTGACAAGTGATGGAGTTGACTAGGAAACCCAGGAACTCGATAGACTGAGATGGAATCAACACAGATTTCTGAGGGTTGACCAAGAAACCCAGATTCTGCAACAGATCTATGGTCCAGGCAAGATGCCGCATTACTAGGCGAGGACACTGGCCCATGATGAGGATGTCGTCCAGATAAACAATGAGCCGAACGCCCCAGGCTTACAGATGTTCATCATCCCTGTGAGGTGAGCTAGGAGAAATATCCCTGGTGGAAGAGCCATAAGAATGGTCCGCAGCGAATGTCTTGGCTAATTTTGCAAAATCGGAAAAATGTGGGTTTTTGGAAACTCTCCCGCCAGATAGAGAACGGTATGAAGACCCAGGAAGCCAGCCCTGTTGCCGGGCATAATTACACAAATGCTGTTTTAAGGGTTCAATAGCCCTGACCATGGCCTTATTTATGGAGTGCTGGACTCCCACATCAAGAGCCTCAACCAGCTCATGCTCCAAAGACCCAGAGGGGTCCTCCTCAAAGTATTCCTCATCATCATAATATTCAGACATAATGTCACTTATAAGTGACTGATAAACCCACCAGAGGAGAAAGTTGGAGCAAATATGCACTGCCTGCGCGGAAAGAGACTCTAGAAACTGAGTATTGACAGTGATATAATAAGGGGGAGTGGCGAAACCCCAGGCAAGCCACAGCAACACAAGGACCCAAGACCCACTGTGTGCAGGTAAATTTAAATGTGGAGGGAGGGCTTGCCTAATAACACCACTCTAGGCAAAGCCTATGCAGTAGTATACAGCCCAAGTCCTTAAATTATAAACCTGAGCGTCATGTGAGGGAGGCATACACTGGTGGGTAAAGAGCAAACGTCAGCGCTGCCCCTGCGCTCATTAAATCCCGAAAACGGAAGAAATCGGGGGAAAGAAAAAAAAAAAATGCCCGCAGCGCATGTGAGGAATGGCCAGGTAGTGATGCCAGAAAGAGGACTACGCGTCGGAACGACGCGCGTCCTCACCCTCTTCTCCCGCTCCACTGATACAAGTAACAGGCACTCAGCGCCCGTTGAGGGAGGCGAAGAGCGCTCCCAACTAGATCCTGAAGGATAAAGAAACAAATGCCGAATACACAGACGAGCACACAAACAGCACTAGGAGCACAAAGGAAAGAAGCGGCAGCGGAATAGAACCGCTAACTAAATCAAGCACCCCCTGCCAAGAGGGACGGCATCGCGACGGGAAAAGAGCATGCAAATGCGCGAATAGCGCCGGCACACAGCAGGAGCAAGCAGCAGAGAGCGAACAGCGCCGCACAAAGCATCAAACAGAGAAACAGGCAAGTAAATGCAAAACTCAGTAGCACAAACGGAAAACAAAGCGCAATGAATGGCAAGGTAATCAGAAAGAAAGTAATGCACTTAACTGGCTGCGGAGCAGCAAAGAAAGAGGATGTAGTATTCTCTTATGCTCCTTATATAGGGGTCTACTCTATGGTTGTCATGTGATACCCACTAGGGTTTATGGGTATTGTAGTGTGTATTTTTGTTTTACTTTTCTGATTGGCTGCTGAGAATTTTCAGTAAAGAAAATGAGAAGCATAATCAGAGCCTCCGGTCCTGACATAGAATTTTAATCTTAATTCATTTTTTTAATCTGTGTAATTTGGGTGGTAACCTCAAACAGAAACGCACGTTAAAACATTAGTGAAGTGAATCATTTATTCAACCCTAGAAATACATGTTTTTAACCTGGTCACTACACTTATGTAATATCATTTACATTTTTGTAAACATATTTTCCATTTTTAGTTGATCAGGGAGCTGTTTAGTTGGCTTCTAATCGCGTGAGTGCATTTCTAGACCAAAACTCTGCTATTGATTTAAATAGCTACAGGCTATCTGGTATTTCCTTTCGCAAACATGTGGTTTTTTGAAGCAGCCACTAGGAATTTTCATTGTGGGATGTTTCTGAGTTTCTTTCCGTGCCGGTCAGTGGAAAAGTGCTGTGTCCTGCCCCTTGTGTGCATAGACTACTGGCAAAATTAATTAAAGAGTGCAGTTACGTTTACTCAAACGTCAAGTTGTGAAGTATCGGTCTGTGGAAAAAAATGTGAATATGTCTCCATTGCCACAGTATCGCCATTGGCACCCCTCAGTCCCCCCTCCAACAAAATACGTTACCCAATAATAACACATACTCAGACTGTTTGATTGGGTACAAAATGCTGCAGGTTTATTACATACACGTTATGTAATAGGTGGGTTATCTTGTGGGCGATCCAAGGGCAGGCAACCAACTGGGCCGCCTGCCCGCCTGATGAGCCGGGCAGCACTGGGGCGAACCCCGCCTTGCTGCCGTCCAAGTGATTCTCTTCCAGGATCACGTGACCGTTGGTACATTCTACTCACGCCCCTTCCTGGGGCGGAGCGTAGCATAGCAAACCCCCGGTTGTTCAGGCCCACAACCGCCCGAAGGACTAGCGGGGCGCCGACACGGCTTCCGGGACCCTCCCCTAAGGCTCCTCGGATTTGGCTCTGGCACCCCCTATGGTGCTGCGCAGAGGTACCCTTGGTACCGGCCTGCTTCCAGATCGCCCTGTAACTCCGCCACAGCTCTGGAGGCGGCCACCGTCTCCGCCAGAGCCCCCCACCAAAGCAGCTATAGTCTTACCTGCCCCTCTCCTGTCTGGAGCTTCCTGCAATCTAGATGAAAAAGAACCATCCCTCTGGTTATAGATGGCCCCATCTATATCCCGAAGCACTTGACGCTAGCCTGGGTCAGATAGTGTCTGATGAAACAAAAGACCAGTTAGGCCTGGGAAGTTGTGCCAAGAATTATCCACCCCCATGAGGGAAAGTTCCACTGCTTGAGTTGCCTCAGCCCCGAGCCAAGTCTGGGCGGGGGCGATGCCGACTCCCAGGCTCACAAAGCCCCATCTATTTGCTGCTCTCACCTCGCTGCCGTCCTACTAGCGCCGAGTGTGTCTGAACACCAGTGTGCCCATCTAAGGGACAGCACCCACTCGCTAGGTGACTACTCCCGACCCGCCTGCCTACTCTGGCTATTAAGGCAAGGAGGATTATACTTAACTTTGAACGGTCCCTGTGCATGCCAAATGAAGGCACACAGGAATGTCCATGACTAGGCGTCCTGCGACAATGAGCCAGGCTGCCCCCAGCACTTGCCCTGCAACCCTTCTCCCTGCAGGGAATTTCGCCCGCTCAGCTCCCTCTGGTGGAGCCCCCTAGGCATACCTGCATGGAGACTGTCTGATTCAATACAGGGTGCACTGTCTGTACTATGGTGCCTAACATTTGCTGCAGGCGATGCCACGCAACGCCTCGGTCATGGGTTCCTTAGGGAGCCCCGCATTCCCCCCAGGCGTGACCTCTACATGGGCCTGGCTCCCCCCAGATGAAGTGCTCCTACTGGGCTGTGTAATTGCGGCCCAGGATGACCTTAAACCATCAGCTTAGTGTGCTACCACAAACCGTCTTGGTCATGAGAACCTCGAGAAGCATAAGCACACCGTATTCACCTGTGCGTACACCCTGGTACCCGACTGGTTGCCTCTCTGTGGTGGTGAAGCGCGAGTGCCCCCGGGGCCCGTTGTCACTGACCAGCCGGTGTCTGCTAACGGCCTTGCTGTTACTTATCTATCGCTAACTGCCCTTACTTGGATTGGCGGAATGCTAGGTGCTTCCTAAGGACTGTGTATTTAAAGCGCCAACCTAGTTTGACCCCCAAAACTTATGGAAAACCAAAGTAGTAAACATGCACTTCATGGTATATCTACCCCTGCGTTGACTATCCCCGTGTTAATGATACGGTGACAGGAGGTGCCCCTTCCAATCTTCAGCCCCCAGTAGGAGAACCCAGGGGGGGGCAGGCGAGCCTGTGGGAGACAGACGGGGAACCTTCTGTGCAACTACTTGCCCTTTTTCCGGAATAAAGGTAATGCCAGGACATTCGTACCCACTCGACTCTAACGCAGTGTATACTGACTTTTATACGCCGCAGCACCCCTGTTAGATTGCACGACCACCACCCGCCTGCTGTCCTGGCTAAAGCGCGGGTAATTATGTCTTACGGGGGCGACCCAAACCTACCCATGGTTGCAGAGGGATGCCCCACCCAAGTGCATGTTATTCGTCCATTTGGTGCCAGCCGATGTTAGAATAAGGCCCTCGGCCCGGCTGCCGCTCAGCGTTCGCAGCGCCTCTCTTTGGGTTATAACTACCAGGGTGAGAGTGCAATTATACTTCCCACTGAAGGGCTGTTAACCAGTGGCAAGGCAGGCAGGCCCTGGGCATGAGAACTGATCTTGAGTACCCAGCCTATGTGTCCCATAACCCTTTTGCTACAGTATCCCAACATGCCAAGAAGTTAGCCCGTACTTGGATGAGAGGACAGGGAGTAACATACTCGGCACTTGTTCTGAAATAGAGAAGCTAACCTCCTAGCCTGGCAAATGACAGCACCCATGCATAAAAGCTCCTGTGCTAGTGGGAACAAAACCTTCACCTTTCCACTTCTAACTAATTGAATACCTTTCCCCGGTGGTATCTGGAGCTGACTAACATAAGGTGCTTTCTTTACCTGCCTACGCATAATCTGCGATCATGTGACCTGGCTGGTGGAGAGCTATCTGTGAACCTAACAGAAATTGAAAACCCTGGAGCTGCAGCCATGAAAGCTTATTAACCGAAGACCAGTGGACCGGGGCAGCTCCAGGAGTTCGTACTCGCAAAGCTGGGTCCTGGGAACACCGACGCCTTTAGGGTATCGGGGCTGTTCAAATTGGTCCCTTAATATCCTTCTTGAATGCCTTAAACCTATGATGCCTGGGTCTGCTTGGACCACGCTTTGAATTACCCCCTCGTTGATGGCCCCCTAATTGTATGTAGCAACCCGCTGGTTAGCCAACTCCTATTGCTCGCAAAGGATGCCGTCCTTTATCCGCTGGTGCCAACCAAGAACTGGTTTCAGTTCGATCCTCTCACCTGTGGGAGCAAACGAACGTCAATTGTCACCACACCGACCCACAGCGCTTCACTTAACGACCCTGGTATGCCTACCTGCACAGCTTCCCCCCTGCGCTGCTTAGGCCATGTGTTCCACACTTACCATCACTAGCCGGTTTCACCGGTAAAACAGAACCTCCTGTGTGCTAAGTGGGAGGGTACCTGTTATTTCTATACTAATAGTGAGCTGCTGCTGTGTAACCATGTTGACAACGCGCCGCCACCCTGAATGTTGTATGCAAACTCATTTTTAGCAATTGGAAGGGTGTCCCCGTGTACTGTCAGTACCTTCCCTTGAGTGGCCATAAAGGGGGTGCTGGGCTTTATCAAAACCATCGCTGCTCCCAAACAGGGGCCCTCAATTAAGTGTTTACCAAGGGCAGCTGCTAATACTACCGCCTGTGCTGTAGTACGCAAGTAGGCATTCCTCCTCTAACCTTAAAATGCCATGGTAAGCGCACCTGAGCCAAAGTAGCTGCTCTTAGTCCCCCTTTGTGACTGGCCAGTGCAAAATTGCAGCATGCGTTAGGGTCCCTGACAAGGACCATAAAAGCCCCTGCATTTTTTCAGTAGCATGTATCCACTGTGTGCTAGCACTGCCTTTTCTGTGGGCAGCTGGGTCACTGGATCTTAGTATGCCCGCAGGGCTGGACTACGACTATTTGTTTATTTAAATTCTTTATAGAGTTTTTATATGGCGCGAGCTGCGACCCGAGACGTCGGGTCAACGAGCACTTTACATGAGCACCAATTCCGTAACCTGGGGACCCTACATATTGTAAGGCACAGGGATGTTAAGTAATTTGCCCAGGATTCCAGGCTGTTGGGCATCGTTGCAGAGACTACAACAGTATAGCGATGCCCTCGAGGGGGCTGGAGCGCAACAGCGCAACATGGCTGTCCCGCGGTGGTCTCCATGCCTACATTGAAGCATGTAAACAGATTCAACATAAACCTAGAACCTCCAGCGCTGCCAAGCATCGGGGCAGCCATGGAAAGTATAAATTGGACAATGTGCAAGTAGCCGGCAGCCGAGGAAGACGGAACCAGGGCGTAAGGTCCCAGTTTCCTAGAGCCGAACCATATCAGGGATAGGCCCCGGAATACCTCAGGTACGCTTCAATTCTGGAATGACGGGCTGGGCAAGAACTGTGTTAAGTCTTCGCCTGCCTGGGTCAACCAACCAGCCAGTTGGCCCTGACTAACCTGGTGGCATGGTGCCCGGATGCAAAGCGTGTCCCCTGTTCTGACAACACCCGAGCTGTTCTGCGCTCACTCTTCCATGGACATACAAGTTGCACAACGTAACTGCACACACCCGACCTACGCCCCTTTTTAAAATTAACCTTTGCCCAACTAGTGCCAATGGTCATTGCTGGAGGCCCATAAGACCTTGCCGCGACTGGGAGATGGGGGCTGCCTCACTGTGAGGGCATCGCTTCCGGAGAGGTTGGACACATGGCCTGACGCCAGGGGGAGTTTCTGCGCTTAAACAGCTGGCCATTGGTCCCTAAGGAATTGCCCCTGGGTTCTGCCATTAGGCTGGCCCTAATTCCGACCTAGCCTAAATCTTAAACCAATTGGTCAGAGACCCCCACGCATCCTGAAGGATGCAGCGCTTTACCGTTGCCTGATATTTGCCGCATTGTTAGATGCATCCCAACATATGTTACCAAAGGAACACTGCACCAACGCAATCCCTTCTATTGGCTTTGTCAATGCTTGTAGTTGCATATGATACTGGGCAGCACTTATGGCTGTGGTGCATTGTATATAGAAAGTGCATCCATTTGGAAAGGTGAAACTGGCGCATATGCTTTAGTAACCTTTGGGACTTCACCCTACTAAACACATACAGCAGGGCGCCTGTCCTAATTACCACCTGCCCCACGTGGGCATGGGGGAGGGGGACATGACATGCAAAGCGTGGTCGACTTCGCCCTCCAGTGCTCCCGCAGTGATGTGCAATAGACCACACTGTGGGCATAGTGCTGAAGACTACCTACCCGAATGCTGGGACCGCCAAGAGTGTCAAATAAGGGGAGACTCTCTTTCTGCGCTCAACCATGTCCTACCTTTGCTCTAGCAAACAACTCAATTGGCGACCGTGGATTGTGCTTGGGCCGCCAATCGTGCGGTGTCCTTTTCCTGGACTAGGCACCTTAACTGCCCCGGCTAAAAGCACCTGGCGTGCCGGCGCTTTGCTTTCAAAGAAAGAGAGCCTCGAAACCGCAGGTGCACACAAGTTGTCCACTTGTCTCCCCCACCGAGCGACTCCTAGTAGCCCCGGACGCATATTTATATAGCACGAGCTCGAACCAAAGGTAGTGGCGCGCTTAACGTGGGCACCGTGTTTGCATTCACATTCCAAAAGGGGAGATTAAGTGAACCCGGAGGGATGAAATGCCCGCGTGACTCGCCAAAGCAAGATTTTTTTTTAAATTTTTTTTATTATTGCTGCATATTTATATAGCGCGACTCGAACCGTGGATCGAACCTGACCCCCCGATTCCAGCCTCTGTCACCCTTGCCATGGCGCTACCCTTCTTACCGAAAAGTCTTATTTGCAACGCAGCTCCCCACGGGACGGATTACTCTTTCCAGGAACCTTTACAACGTACCTGTTCTTCACCCATCCGCCAGAAAGCCACACAGGTGCTCATGCTAGGGCCAACAAAACAGGGCCTTCCTCAGCTGTTAACGCCCGGATATTGCAATACTTCTAAGATGGTGGCACAGAGGTGCGTGTGGTCTTTTTGCAATGGCGGCTGAGGGGGGACGTGTGAGGCCCCCACCCAGTGACTCAGGCAGGTCAAGCCCCTCCCAGTCTGGACTCCGAGCGCGCGCCTGCTTTTGAGGTGACTTCCTGCATTTTGAGGGTTCGGCCGTTTTTCTGGAGCCCACTGTCGGCTCTTCACATATTTGGTGGAACTATTTCCCTTGGGACACCCGTGATGTCCGCGTCGCCATCTCATCTATATGTGAGCTTGGGAAACACAAGACATAATTGATTCCAGTTCCCAGGTCATAAATCGTGCCACAAAGACGCTGACACCCCGGGGCGCTGGCACAGGATAATAGGGTATCAGAGCGCTTTACATAGCACCAGTTGCATTAGTGATTTGCCCAGAATCACAGGATATTCAGCGTCATCGCCGAGACTCGAACCCAGTTCCCCAGGTTCGATGTCAAACGCCCTAGCCGTTAGGCCAACTCCTCTCCCCGACACGTAAGTGCACGGCGGGGCCTGTGGTGAAGGTGCCTGCCATCCTTAGTGGGCAACGGGTCCCTGTGTAGGACAATGGATGCAACGCGCACTGGGTCATGGTGGGCCAGGGGCCAGTGCCCAGCCCTGTGGCGCGGGCACCACAGTGCACCGCGCAGTGAAATGGAAGGTGCACCAAGGCAACACAAGGAGCTCCAAGGAGCGCTGTGATGTCAGCATTTCCGCCCCATGGACGGCATTTCTCATCTTTGTCAGCCGGAGGAGCGGAGACCTGTCTGTGCACATAAATGCCCGTCGCAAGGGCCGCAGACGCTAAATCCGCATGATGGCATTTTTATTTTTTTTAAACATTTTAATCATCGTGACACCAAATGACTTTCTGGGGTATCGAGCAAATACCCAATAGCGAGGGGTGGTGGGGAGGCCGTGGGTCCAAAGGCCCAACCCTCAAGGATGAGGCCGCAGACTGACCACCTGGGTCCTTGCTGCCCGAGGGACCCCCCCAACCCTCCCCGACCACTGACCGCTTCCAGCCCCCAGACCCCCGGCGCCGGAGGAGAACGGCGGGGAGCAGGCCGGGGCTGGGGGTGGAGTAAGGCCCCCCGGCGATACCCATGTGGCTGGACCCCCTGCTAGGGCCGGGAGAGAAAACATACATGCACAATTGACCTGCATTACAGAACCCAGCATGCGCGAGCTGATGTAGATGTAAGATTAAGAGCGCAAAGCACGACAGTCGATTCATTTGAGCCAAACTGGCACCGAGGTTGTGTTCGGCCTGGCCGCGTGACGGGGGGGGGGGCTGGAGCCGTGTGCCCCGCCACCCCTGCCCCAAACCGTGCGCGAACTCGCCCCGCAGGCATCGGGGCGCCTTCCACGAGCACCGGTTACGGTGCCCAAGGACATATGCCTCTTTGTGAGGTGCTGGGGGGATTGGGTGCTTTGCCCAGAATCGCACGGTGCTGAGCCGGCGCTGAGACCCGAAACGGGCGTCGCCGGCCGCCTAAAAAAGGGGGGGGGAGAGGGGGGTAAAGTAGGTTTCGAGCCTTCACCCCGCGCATCGGGATGGAAAGGAGAAGAGAACCCGTGAGCTTAAGCTCCAGCAACGACAAAAGATCTCCCAACTGCCGTGACATTGCCACCCGCAATGCGAATTACTTAACTGTGAATGCTACGCCGGGCCTCGAGCTGCTCCCCGCTCACGCCGCACTCTGTACGACAAAGCTAACCTAGGGCTCGTGCCCCGCCCGTGGCAATCCGTGCCACAGGGCCCCGTTCACCTGGTGCTGCCCAGGGACAGGGCCGGGGGTGGGGTGCATCAAGACTCACCGATTTTTGAGGACCACAATGACACGAACGACGCTCCTGCGAGTGAGGCGTGCGAGGCGACAAGAGGACGCCAGCATGGTGGGGGAGGGCTATATAGCCTCCCCCCATGCCCAGAGGAGCCCCGGAAGTGACGCCCCTCGCGTCACTTCCGGGCAGGAAAGAGGAGGGGGACACCGGCCGGAGTCCCAGCCCCCCGGGAGGGGGGGGGCGGGGAGGGGTGACCAGTGCCCAGGCGACACTAGGGCGCCTACCACTCTAGTGGCCCCCTGCGGGGGCCGCGGTCAGCGGCAGAGTAAGAAAACCATTTGAAGATGGCACTGATTACTACTTTTCCCCCCTGTGGGAACAGAACAGGTGCTTTAGCTCTTGCAACTAATGTGGTCCATAACATTTATTTGGATTTCACTTTGCTTAGCCCCTTATATTTAGCAATTACTCCTCGCAACGCAGTGGATGCAACAAGCAGAAACAGTCTCTCTGCTATGAGGGCCTAACATGCTTTACTTTCATGGCTGCTAACAACATGTTTGTCGCCAGTATAATAAACAACTGGTGAGACACTGTGATTATACTTCTCCTCCCTTTGATGCTGTACCGTATATAAACAAGCATTTGCAATGCAATAAGTCTCATATTTACACGAGTTTAAGCTATTGGCATTGTAAATGACACTGCGTTTTATTTATGTTTCAAAAACCAAAACATAAATAAAAGGCATTCTCTTTTACAATGCCAATAGCTCAAACTCTCATGAATGCGAGACCTGTTGCATTGCAATTTGTTTGTTTTCATTAGAAGCATTGGAAAAACTGTCTGTCAGTCATCCCGCTTCCTGGCTGTAATTGGTCCATACCTGCCGACGGGGGCGGGGCTCTGCGGACACCATGTATTCTTCTGAGGCTCGCGCAACGAGTAATGGTTTGCTGCTACACAGCGCGTGCGCCGCTTCAATCCGCAGAGCCCCGAACATGGTGAGGGCCTCAAGGCCTGCGCGGGTCTTAGAGAGCTGCCAGGGAACAGACAAGAAAGAGGCAAGTGCGAGGGAAGGGTGATAGAGTGCATGTAACAAGGTAGGCCGGGTTCTAGGGGTCGAGTGGGGGTGGGGGTGGGGGCGAGGGGGGGCGGGTCAGCCAGGCCCACCCAAACATCCTTTCCCACCCAAACATTAGCCTTGGCCCTCTCAGTGAGGACATGAAGGCCAATAGAAAATGGGCTTTATGATTTTAAACTTTACTCCGAACGTTGTTTTTATACAATTCGGGGAATGCAAGATTGAGCCTTGGCTCTTTCTCACAACCAACCCCAATCACCCAACTCCTTTTAGAAAGGTGGGTTGTCGTGCAGGTACAATAGAGGGCATGGCAAAGGGGACTTTTGCCTACCGTCCTGCCGCGTGGATGTTTCCTTTTCTGTTCAGCGCTGTAGAAAATAAGTTTGTTTATTCTGATTCACCTTTCCTGACCCCCGCAGCTGCTGATCACATCAGGCTGTGACATAAAGTTTGGCTAATTGAGTAGGTAAGAGAATGTGTTACTATTTGTTTTCTTTTTAAAATCTGCACAGGCCCAGCAAGGCACATAATAGGTGTATGCTTCATTTAATTTATTTTTATTGTTAACATGGCCATGGATGCAAGACAACAATAAACATGTCAAGATAACTGGTGATTAATGATCCTGCTGGAGAGGAATCCATTGCCTGTTGGTAGTTTTGAAATGCAGATACCCTGTATTTTATGTGCATAGCTCAGTGGGTTACTGCTTTTGTCACAGAGATTCTTGTGTTACTTGCAGTTCAGAAGTTACAATCCTAACGTAGGAAAGTAACCTGTGAACTGTCATCAAAGAGCTGAACACAAGCATGAATGGTATAGTTAGAACTTCCCCAGTCTTTCATTATTTTAATGTTGCTAAAAAGAGTTTGGGCCGATATACATTTTTGTTATAGCCAACCCCCAACCACTGGGGTATGCATTAAATCCCGAGTTTGTGCTTCCCCGGCCCAAACCCTCTTAAAATATACTGCCCACCAGTATGGATGACATGGGATTCCTCCACCTTGTATTCCTCATTGACTTACGTGACTTTCCCTATAGACTGATTTACATAGTTGTATGATTCATTGTCTCTGTATATGTGCGTGAGGTAAAGTACTGTGACACCCTACCCTGATATGAGTAGCGCTATACAACAAATGAATTGCATATGCAAGAGTGGCTACAGAGAGATGAAGGGACGGTTGCAGGGTGGTAGTAATGGTATTGTGGATCAAGAAGTCATTGGTGGAGTGCCAAAAAAGACTTTTGCACTAGCGCTAAAGCCAGCCCTGTCATTGCCTTTCAGTTTTATTTAGTTAGCAGTCAGGTCATTAGGGCAACTGTGGAACATATTTTTAAAGTGCGTGTTAATTATATTTACTCCTATAATCAAAGTTTTAAGTTTGAAGATGATTTTACTAATGGTTTTTACAGGAATAATGAAAGTGAAGTTGGATGTGGCTGATATGGGACTGGAGCCCAAGGTCAGCTGTGAGATAAGATGCACAGGAAAGGGATGGTAGAAAAGTGGATATTCGGGCCTGGCCTGTTGTAATTTGAAGGTTTGCACTTACGTGCAGACATTGCTTTTACTTTCAAATAACTCTCCACATGCTCTGCATACACACAGAAACGATCCACTGTATCATGGTGACTGTTTGCAAGTAGATATGATGCAATCTAGGGCTTGTAGGCTATCACAACAAGCAACAAATTTGACCTGCTGTGGCCCACCCAAATGCACCCTTGGCCTCCCCCAATTAAAAATTCCTGGAGCCGGGCCTGCAACAAGGCCTTCACGGCTCAGATGGTCTGCGGCTCACAGGCGCTTCAAATACTCCCTTTGAGGAGGCGCCGCACTCTGAAATGAATGGAGAACAAAGTCTCCTGGCGGATCAGGGGGCGATGAAAGATGCGAGCTAGGGTGATTTTATGGAGTTGAAAACCCTAAACATAAATGAGCCTTACCAAGGGAGTCTTAAGTCTGCCATGCAGCAGGAGGCCCTGCAGGATCGTGGCTGATAAAATGAAAGCCTCCTCCAAGCTTCTCACCGGCCTCTTGTGGGGTCCCTCGCCGTCCGCCCATCACAGCTCACCGGCCACAGCAGAGCCGAGGTTCACTTCTAGGCAGGTAGACTGCACAGCCACCTCTGTAACTGATTGCCTCCTTTCATGCCGAAACTGTTGGCCACTGCAGACATCCCACTGAGATTGGCACCCTGGCTGGGGGCAGGTGACGTGGCCGTTGGCTCATCATCACCTCAGTTCCCTTAGAGCAGCAGCAGCTATGTACTTTTTCCCAACCCCTACCAAGCCGTGGCCCTGAGGCTATAATTGTCTGGGGAGAGTGTGAGTAAGAGAAGGGGCCTTGCTAAGGGCCTTTTGTTCGCACCTCTCCACTGCTGTATCTTTCAGGCCTTGATGGGTTTGAGTGGGTTGGGGGGATATGTTTGCATAGGCCACGCTGTGAAGCACCTTTCTGAGCAAGGAAAATTGAGAGGCTGTAATTTTAGGATCAGAGCTGCCGAATTGGGAACTATGCAAATGGGTTTGAGACCTACCTCAGCTCAACATCCTGTAATTCTGGGCAAATTACTTAATTGCCCAAGGACTAAAATAAAAGTGAATATTGGATCTTCCGTAATCAAACACAAACTAACAACATTTATAAAGCACAATACTGTCACCCCTAGGGGTATCTGGGCGCTGTTTCTCCGAAGAGCCAGGTTGCTCTCGAGCGCTGGTGGAGGCTATAGGTGGCTGGGGGAGTAAGGGAAGGGGCTTCGCTTGAGGGCCTTTTGTTGGTACCTCCACTGAAGTATTTTTCAGGTCTTGGTTTGGGGTGGGGGGGGGGGTTGTTATGTGACTGGTGCTCATTAACGGCTGCCCTTGGACCGAAATCAAACTATATAAAACTGATAAAAAAATAACCTTCTGTCTACTCCTTTGAAGCTTTTGCGAAGGCAGGAACATAATGAAAGAGTATTCTTCATGCAATAATAAAAAGCGTTTGCATTTCTTCTTCACATGGCTTTTCTGCTTTTGTTTTGTTTAGTTTAAACTGTCAGTCATCGATCATTAAAGCAGCTTTAGACCACATTTTATGCTGTTTTCACCTTGCATTCATTGTTTAAAGTACGTTTTGATCAGAGTAGAAAATACCAGCTGTGGGTGATTCTCTCCATTTTTTGTACTGACCTGGACATTAAAATACCAGTAATGCTTTAAAAAAACGTCCAGGTGGCAGATAGCCAGATCAGGAGTTGTGGCCTTTTTTGTGCCACTTTACTGCACTTGGCTCGCCCGAACAAAATGTAGTACTTCTAGTTTACACCAATGTTTTTGGTGGTATGAGTTTTAAAATGTATAGTTTATCAGACATTTCTCTAAAAATGAGCCCAATGACACTAGTCAAATGCTGTTTCAAGAATGGGTGTGATCCGGGAATGTGGGCCACTTTTTTGGGGGGTTCCTGGGCTGAATTGTTATCCCAATCCGACCCTGGCTGTGGTGAGCATGGCATGATCGGACGATTGGCTGCCTCTGGGTGTTTCGTATCGTGTCAAATCCTAGGTTGTCTGAGCTTTAGATGGAGGGGGTAGTTAGTAATGGCCCAAGCGAAGGGGAGCGTGATGAAAGATACTTCAAAGGACATTGCAGTCTACCGGTCAGAAGCCACCATCCACCTGCAGCAGGGGTGGTGAATCAGTGGCACGTCTTGGCAGTGCAGTGGGCACTAACGCAGGTGCTGCTTGGTTCCAGGGTGAGACCACCCCATGTAACGTAGGCTGTCTGCAGTGCCAGATCTTCAGGCACTGCGTGACAAGCCTTGTGAGGGTCATGGTAGCAAAGAGCCCCTGCATAGGGCTGCTGGATTCTGCTTCATTGGCACCTGCTGTTGGGATCTAATGCCAGCTGTGAGTATCACACTGTAGGGTGCTGGTACTGCTGGTAAGAGGGTGTCACCCAGGTTAGAGATGGTGACTGAAAGTTCCTGTCAACCAGACACAGGGATCTGTTCAGGACTCGGGTCACACCTAGAGCTCTTGTCTGATCTGAGGACTGTTGACACTGTTAGTAAGCCCCCCCCCCGGTTGGTTCAGCCTGACTGGCCTCCCAGTCCAAATCCGTAGCCTCTTTTCTCGCAGACCGAACCCTATTGACTAACTTCAGCACCCATTATGTGTTGAACCACTGCACCTGGCAGTCCTCGTGCCACTGGAGGTGACCTGCTTATCCTGCCTTGGACCTTGCCCCATACTCACCTTAAGTTGAGGAGATTGGACTTGAGTCGCGGTACTGTACCCGATTGCCATACTTATTTTTCCTCCTTTGGGCTAGTATTGCAGCTTCTGAAAAATCCACTGTTGACTTTAAAAATTTAAAAGTATTTCTCTTGCAGGACTTACCTGATCGTATTGATTCTGGTGCCTAAACATTATTTGTATAAATTGGTGTGGATCTCCTTAATTCCTGTGCATCATTTATTGGATTTGTGTGTATTTTGCGGCTGGCAAACAAACCTGATAAGCCTATAACTGCCCAACCGCACTACCCCCTATAAGAGCACCTTGGAATTGGTAGAGCAAGCCTGTGTCAACTCATAAGGGAATACCTGGACTCTCTGTACAATATACCTCTTTTTGGTATAGCATTAAAAGAGTCAGCTCCTACAATTACTTTGCTCAGTTGTATGTTTTCTAATCACAGCACATTTGCTTCACAATAGAGCACTATAGTTACAATAAATATTGTAGACTGAAATTGTGTCTTTAGCTTGATATGGACATGCCTAGTAGGATGCAGAAGGTGATGATCTGTTTCCACAGTTCCCATTGGAGCTAGAGTGTTGTGTTCTACGTTCCCAAATCACCTGTCCCTTTGGGAAGGGTACGAGGGCAGGTGCGGCACTGTCCGCTATTGGGATTCGGGCCCATATGTACTGATGTGGTATATCTGTAGTGTTGGACCCTAGCTTGGGGCTGTGAAAGGGGGAATGGGTGCTATTTCCAGTGTTGGGTCTAGTTCTTGAGGACTGAGTTCTTTCAAAGGGTGACTGGAGGTGTCAGATTAAAATGCTTAAATCGGGTACAATGGGCTCAAGAATCTAGGCCTGGGACTGAGAAGAGACCTGAAAAGTGGGATATTGTCAGTCGCTTACCATTGGAATAGGAACAGTCTATAGGGCGGTCTGGCAGGGCTGAAAAATATCCCAGTCTCTAGAGGCTGCGGTAAAAGACTGTGGCCTAGAAGCATGTGAACCCACTGTACTGCGGATGGATGTCCTTGAGTTATCAGTGAAGGCGGGGAAGCGGGGCGGAAATTGTTGTCATTGCCATTCCACCATGTACCCTTTCCGAGTCCGGATGTGTTGGTGACTGTTTTAGTAATGCATGTTCAGGGGCAGTCACCTTGAAGGAAAGAGATTATCTGCTGAGATTTGAGGCTCTCTATGTGTTTGGAGCTTGTTGCATGTGGTTTTGGTTGTGTGTCTCTAGCAAAGGAGTGAACACTTTGCTCTCTTTTCCAGTGGTCCTAAGTGGATGACTGGAAGGCAGCCAAGTCCATTTTCAGTTTTCAGCCTGAGATATTGATGGAAATTAGATGCCCCCTGGATAAATATAATTTTGTGGGAACTGTACTCCTTCTGCTCTTAGGAATTGCGTCTCGCACTGCCAGAAGTGGACAGACTCATGCTGATTGTTCTGAGCTCTATATTCTCATCAGCCACCTTACGTTTCACAGAGTGCTTAGAAAAGCGCTTAAGCCCCCCACCAGGGCTTTATTATTTTCAATCAGCCCATCTCAATTGCCCCTGCCTCTTTGTTCATAGAGTCAGTAATCATTACTTGTCTCTAGTGGTTACACCGGCCCCTCCATGTCCATCATCTTTCTCCCCACAATCACGTTTTGGCATTTTTGATTCCGTTAGACCCTTCATCATCTTTCATCTGCCAGAGTCAACCATCTCCTGAAGGGCTCTGCTGGTGACACTACATCCTCTGCAGTCTTCTTTTTCCCTGCTCTTATCTGCCTTTCCCAGTCACTAGCAGGAGACATATAGACCTAGAAGACCCCATGCTGTCTCTTATACAGAGTGGGTGGAGTTCCTCCTGCTTCCATTCAAACAGAACAGAACACCCCAACACATTCCTCTTCCATGGATCGGGGTGTTGTCTCTCCGATCCTCTTGCTGATACTTTAGAACCAGCTGCACCTACCTGAACCTTTTATAAAGCGCCTGACATGGTCTCTCTGCTCTTCTGGTGGTGCAGCTAAAGGCAGTATACCTAGGTAAGGAAACTGCAGCACAATTAACCCCTGTAGACAAGGGCATGTTACCGCTACTCTGCGGGCTGCTGAAGCTCTTCAAACAGGATTAAAGGTTCTGTACTCTCCTCCACTAGAGTCAGGGTATTGTGTCCATGCTCTACTGTATGCTACTCTCGGTTCTCAGGTAGACAACAAGGTTCATAGACAACCATTTCCCTTAGAGTGGTCATGTTGCATTGTGTTAAGATTGGAACATCCCACATGAGCCAGAAAGGTGATCATCTTTTCTTATTGATTGAGGAAGATTCTTTGGAAAGGTTGGGATTTGCATGTTGTTGGAATAGTTTTGAGTGACATCTTGAGAAAATGCTCTGTTGAAAGTAAATAAACCTGTTGAAATAAATCAATGCTTCAGATTAATTTAAATGGCAACAAGATTAGGGCATTACATGTTTTACCTCAGGGTGTGAATCTGTGGGCCGCATACCTACCACTAATGGATGTCAGGATCTTCTTTTAGTCTGTATGCTACTTCCAGTGTTGCACAGCTCTTGTGCTGGTGCCTGTGTACACTGCGGACCGAAGAAGTCAGAAGTATGAAAAAGTATGCAGAGGATAGGGGTACTGATCAGCCTGGCTCCCCACCCTCCATTGAGAATTTGAGGAGGGCTGCAGTACATGAGGAATGGCTGTGGAGGTGCACATTCTGTATTTGTCCCTGTTTAGCCCAAATAGAATGCCTCCAAAAGAAGAGACGGAATTTCAGGAAGTGCTCGGATCTCAGAAACCCTTCAACTTTGCAAAAATGCAGGATTACCAGCAAGGAACATCCAAATGCACAATGTGTCAATCAGCCACTTTGTATAGTATTTAGATTCTAATATTATTGGCAGCATAACCACCTTGGTATTTACAATGTGGCCTTATTAGGCACCTACTGTATGAAAGATTACTTCTGCATTTCTTGTGGATGGGATTCGTCATACTTAGTTGAGTGAAAAAGGAAGAAACTATTCCAATCCTCGGTGCCAGCAGTTCTCCCATTCTATTGGTTCATCTTCTTTCTTTTATACTTCTGTTGTAAAGGAAAGCTGGGTGCTGTATTGCATTCATACTGCTGCACACGGGTGGCATAAATCCAATATCTTGTGCACTGTTGGGTACTATTTTGGAAGGCTAAGATGCATTTGATGTGCAGAGTTATATTGTGAGCACCACCTGAAATGAGAAGCTGCTGTCCTCCTCCTTTGTATTATTCTCATTCTCTGAGAAACCACTAGATAACCTTTCCTCTGTCATTAAGCATGAGGATACAGAAATGGAGGATGGAAGACAATCACATGCACACCCACAAACTACCACCCTGAAATCTCATACCATGGTCCCCTTCTTGGTTGCAAACTGACACCTCTTGGCGATGCCGGGCAATCCATATGTAGACACGCTCTCCAAGATTCCCCAGCCACTGCTGCACATGCCTCATTTCCAGAACGGGGGCACACTGTACACAGTGCATACAAGAACGCCTTTACTAAACAATTTCCCAACGCACAGAGATTGCACAGGCCACTTTCACAAGCCAACTTATAGAGGCCAAGCCTGTGCCTGGATGGCGCTTCTCGATTGACCCCTAAAATACTATTACATTCTGGAGTGAATATGTTAACTTGATAGCTTAAGATGCATTCCTAGTGCCCACTTTGTCTGTACTTACACTCTTTAGTATGGATTCTATGAGACGTAAATGGATGTGGGTGACACAGGAAGAAGACTGATGAGAGAAGTAACCAGAGGGACAACACAGATGAGGTGGAATTAGCACTATACAAATGAGAGAGGTCAGTGAGGAAAAAGCCAAATGAGATATACGTGAGGCATGAGATGGAGAAGAATGGAACAAGCCACAGGTCAGATGAGGGCTGGCCAAAACATGCACTGGATGGAAAAGCAGAAGACTAGCACAATCTGGATACAGTAGGGTAGCAAGATTAAAAAATAAAACTTTAACTTCTGCTCCCCTTTAAAATATATCTTCTAGCAGTATAGTACGATTACAAGGCATAATAATGTATCTAAACAGACCTGTACTGGAACTAGGCTGTTTGTTATAATGTAATCTTTTGCTGTACCTTGGAGGCTAGGGGTTATTTACAAGCCCCTTGCGCCGGCCGGTGTGTCACTTTTCCCATGTTAAGTGACTCACCGGTGGCGCAAGGGGCTTTTAATAAGCAGCTAGGTTTTCGATGACATAAGCTTTTAGGTCTCCTTTAAAGATGAATTAGTAGTGTAGGTTAATGTGTAATTATGGAATTACCTTGTTCAATGAAATATAATCAAAAGAAAAAGATGAATGGCAAACAGTAGACAAGACTGCACATGCTGATGAAAGAGGAGACTAAAGAATTAGGCTGGTGAGAAAAGAGTGTGGCATACAAATGCGAAGCGATTATGTAGTAAAGTGCAAGTCACATGACGAAGGAGGCCAAGAACCACAGAGATGAGTGAATCGAGGCACAGAGCAGATGAGAAATGCAAGTGAGGCACAATTCATATGATGGAAAAGAGCAAGACACAAAGCAGATAAGGGTAAGAGAAAAGGGATGATAAAAAGGGGCCGGTGCCTAATATGGACAATAGGTCTGAACATGCCACAACCCAGATGAGGAAGAGAAGCAGGATCAGAGAAAAGATTGAGACTTGATGTGGCTAAGAGTCAAGCAAGGTACTATGCTAATGAGAGAGGGGAGCAAGCAAAGGTAACGCAGCATAATGCAGATGAGATTGGAGCAAGAAATACAGTTGAAGACACAGGCGGCTGAGCCATCAAATGGATGCTGGCGATGAGAAAGATTAATATCAGGTGAGCGGGGTGCAGGGAAGAAGATGGATGAGAGTCGTAAACAAGGTCCAATACAGACGAAAGGGGACCATGGTACACAATGGATTAGGAAGGGGACAGAAGAACAACACGGATGATGTAGGAGAGCAAGACATAAGGTGGATGTGAGAAGAAAATGTGGTCCAAACTTGTGAGACAGAGGGGCAGGAACAAAACCTAGGGAGTAGTGAGGGAGACGTGCTAGATGAGTCATGAACTGGATAAGGACAGAACAAGTGACAGGAGGGATGAGAAAGGACCACTGCACGTACTGTATGGAAAAACGGGAAAGCTGCACAATATAGATGAGAGAGGGGAGCAGAACACAAGCTGGATGAAGATTAACCTCAATTAGTTTACAAAGAGTCACTTACACTGTTCAATAAGCCACAGACATTTACACAGGACTTAATTTACAGGGAGGTAGCTTGTGGAGTACACCCTACTACTTTCACAACATTTACTCACTACGTTAACATTGCCACTACTGATAATGTGATGGCAGAGCATGATACTAGATGAAACAAGGTTAGTTCAAAGGTCTGCACTAGTTTCCTGAAATTTACTAAATTTACTTAAATATTATTTAAGTTTATTGTTTCCTAAATGTTATAGAATTTGTATTTTTACTTCTACTTTCATTGAAAGATTGGGATAGAATTAGTATTAGGGTGAGCTTGCTTACTTTTATTAAATCAAATTAAATGTAAATAATTTTAGGTTTACCATTTGAGTTAGCTTACAGTAATTTACTCAATTAAATGTAATATTACAAATAGAAACCATTAGGAACACTAAACAAATATTTATGTAACTAAATTGTATTTAATTCCACTCAATTTAGAGTATAGAAAGTGAATTTTAATGTTGGGTAAAGATAAAACTAATTTAGTAGATTTTATTTAACACCAATATATTTTACCTAATTGTAATTAATAAAAGGTTAGTATATTAAATAATGTAAGGTAATATACAAAATCTTGTTATAACTTTATTTAGCATTAGGTTAAGAATTACCTTTAGATCTGTTTTTAATTTATAACATTAAATGACATCCAATTAATTTTATTTTGTTTAATGTTTGGATGCGGTTATTTTTAGAGTTGGGTAAAGGTAGCTAATTTAATTTATTTAAATGTATATAATCTAATTTCATTTATTTGTAATTAATGTCGTATTAGCTATCAAGTTAACTTTTACTGAAGTGAATTTACTTAAATATGTTCAAATCATGGTAGGGGTTAGTACTAGGCATGGTTTTGGGTTACGTATTTAATTGCTTTTAGAGTAAGGGCTAGTGGTACTTTTGTTGCTAGAATGGATGTAAGGGGGGTCAAAGTAGGGAAGAAATTAGAATATAAGAAAGGGTACATAGGCAGGAAATGGATGATTAACTGGTGCAAAGCCCAAGCCAAATGAGGCATAACATGGATGAAAGATGGATCAGAGTCACAAGGCAGATACATCTTTGAAGGAATATACTTCTAAGAAAAGGGGTTTATGGATTGTTATAGGATGGTAGCTGTATTACAATCTAATTTATTTAATGTACTGAAACAAAGCTGTAAATGTTACAAGTAACCTCGTTTATTCACCTTAATGAGTTTGTAATTCTAAGTGTTTAGTTATGCTACCTTCAATAACTTAAGAGCAATAATAATTGTTAAAGGGCAATATATGTTGCTAAATAGTTGTCATATATATAATATATTTTCTTAGCTGAGAAATATTCATCACAGTTTTTTCACCCATATCTCTATAAATAACTGAAAAATACACCCAACAGCCACATAACTACAAAATAAGGGCCCATGGCAGATGAGGACATGCTGCTAGAGCGCGCCCATGTCTGCTGCCCTTGGCACCTCAGAAGAAACTAGGAAGTGATTCCACTCGAGTCTGCCATTTTGGAAATGACCAAGCGGTCTAGTTGCTCTCTGCTCTAGACAGTGAGCAAGGACGCACAGCCCATGCCCCCACTCACCAGCACGTAATATATGAACAGCTCTATGGGGTAAAAATGGTAATGTTAAGGCCCCAGTGCATGTCCTTGGGTGAATTGGCACAGAGGATGCCCTAAAAGCAGTCAGTACGGCACAGCTATTTAAGTTCCCATACTGCATAGTTCTCTGAGTGAGCTCATTCTTACGAGGACGACATGATGGCTATGATTTATGTGTTTTTTACCACATCAAGTGTAACTACAGGCTCTTCTTGCCACCGGAGGGCCTATTCTGCAAATGTTTTGCTTTATTTTTGTAGTGTTTGTACTATGTCTATGTGTGTTATTTTGCCTTGTGTTTTACGCCATAGGTATCACTGTTTTATTAGATGTGCGCACCTCAGCAAGCATTGTATTTTAGTTCACATGATCTGCCACGTAGAGGCCACTTCTTTAAAACATATAAAAAGCATATACAGCGTACTTGTTTTATTTACTAGTCCAAGCGCACTGTTCTCTGCCTGAAACTTTGCCATGCTAGCTCTCTTATTACATATTACAGGTAGCCAAGCAGTAACACCAAGTAGGTGCTAAAAACGTTTTCTGTTAGCATGCAGTGTGTGTGAGGTCACTTTATCAGTACTATTTTAGGAGTGGAATCAGAGAGTTAGATCCTTGGTATTGCCTTGAAACCTGTAACCTGTATAGAAAGGAAGGTACATTTAAACCTACACTTTCTATTCTCTCCCTACTTTTTAACTATACCACCTGGAGGACAGATTAAAGTATTACTTACTTACCAAGCAGTTATTTTTAAACCTCCAACAATACCCCTCCTACTTTTTATATTTTCATCATTTAGAGCATACTACTTAGTGCTCCCGCATAACTCGCTGGTCTAAGCAGGCCCGTTCCGCAGCAAAATGGGAGGAGCCCTGTGATGAAGCATGTCGCCAAGGGGCAACCCTAGTGGGTGAAGGTTATATAGGAAAACCTAGAGTTTTCTCTTTATCTTGTGAAGGGTTAGCACACGGAGTACAGGTGAGCTCTCTTGTTTTGAAGAGGACGAACGCCTCTCCTCTCCCCTTTTCTCTTGAGACAACAATATCCTGCCAATGACCCATAAGAGAAGAAAGCTCCAGAGCTGGATACTACCCTTCAGGGCTATCACTGCGCTAGCTATATTGCTCTTAAGCATGTCTGCTTCTTTGCGGTATAACTGAGCCCCCAGATAGCGGCACAAGTCAGATTCCCATTGAAGACCCTGATAGTTAATCTGCCTGTCCAGTCCAATGGGACTGGGTTTATCAGTAAAAATGCAAGAGTTAATCCTATTGGCCCTTAATCCTGACACTTCAACAAAGGTCTGTACTACTGCCAACTTTGATGGCAAATCTGATGTGATGCTCCTTACATAAAGCAGTATATCGTCTGAGCATTGTTATGTGTGGTGTTCTGTATGCGATATGTGGATTCCTCTCTTTATCACATCTTTCATTAGCCATGCCCACCATCGCTATAGTAAAAATAAAGTCGGAGAAGCATACATGGTGAGTTCTCCTCTTTATCTGGTATGACTCTCACACCGTTCACCCTGTCTTAAAGCATGCAAGTGGTGGAGCGAATATGAGAGCGACCCAATGCATGATATTAGGCCTGTGGTCTAGTATTCTCCTGACTGCGATGATAGATCGAAATCCTATTGTGCCAAAGTCTTATTCCAGATAAGTTATGACCACTATCGGCTTTAATATGGTGCAAGAGGTCTTGTCTAGGATTTGGCAACAACGGAATCATCCCTTTTTTGTGAGTCAAGTAACAGCAGTGTATACCTCTTGTAGGCTCAGGGCTAGCTCCTTCACTTAGGTCATTTAAAGATCTGCTGATAGTCTATCGGCTACAGGGGTTTTGCCCCTGGCCAATTCAATTATCAGTTTTCGTACCCCTTGGACATTTAATAAAGCCTTCAGAGCACCTTTTAATGTGGGAGTTAAGCCCCCCATTCTGGATGAGCTACAAGGTTTTTTAGAGCCAGGACAGAAACCTCAGTACTTTACTCACACCAAGTTGGGAATTAACCAAAAAAACTTGATTAATACCCTTTTGGGCTTGTATCCTCTGCACGTCTGTATTCTGTATTCTTGTGCTTTGTCTCCCTCTGGATTTCGGTTTGGTCAATCAGGCCAGTAGCCTCCTGGATTTATCCACCTTACTACGCTGTTTTGGCGTGTATTCTTCGCCTCTGTAATCCTTCCATTATTGTGGCTTTGGCATGTTTTTTCCTGTGTAGAAGTAGCTCTTTTTGTACGTCAGTCTCATCAGGGAGCCTGTTCCCTTTCCCTGGGGCAGTGGTTGATCTAGGACAGTCATTTGCCTCTGTTATTCTTTTCTGTCTCTGTCATCCATATGATATTCCCCTGATAGCCATCTTGAAAGCCTACCATTCTGTCAATCCACCGGAGGATGTCCAGATGTTCTCTGCAAACTAGTGGCAAATCGTTTCACTCATAGTGTCCCCAAACATACAGTTCTCCTGTGCAGCAGATTGAAGACTGCCAGTAGAGACTGCTAATCTGGGCCTGCTTCACCAAATCCCCAACAGGAGGGCATTATAGTCCGAGGAGGACACAATAGACTTATGGTCCTGAAGAAGTGATCTTGGCCAAATGTTCTTCTATATCTAAAAACAAAAAATAATGGTGATATAAGATACTCTTTGTATTTATGGCCTTTGCTTTTGAAGTTGTGAACACATTATAAAACTTATACTCTTATAAGGAGGGATCATCACTATATTCAGAACAGGTGACAGGATGTTAACAGCTCCCTACCAGTAACGCACCCATGGATGACCTTTAATTACCAACAACCATGTGTTGCCGCATAAGATAGAGTGAAAATATTCAATTTGCCAATTTCTGAATGTTGGATTGGACAGCCTTAGGGTGGTCGTCCCTAAAACCTTTTGCCTTCTCCCCTCCTGTTTTTCTCTAATTCGCTTTTGTTGGCTTTTGTACTCTGGCACTGGCTATCAGTGATAGTGTACAAAGTGCTGGTGCTCACTCCTTAAAACATAGTGCCATTGGACTACACACAACTGGCACATTTAATTTACTTAAGTCCCCAAATTTCATAACATGTATCCAGGCCTGTAAATTAAATACTTTGTGGGCCTTCAGCACTTATTGTGCCACCCACTTTAGTAGCCATTCAAAACATGTCTCAGGCCTGCCATTGCAGCCTATGTGGAGTTTCAAACTGCCAATTTGACTTGGGAAAATAGCCCTTTGCCACGCAGAAAACGTCCTTTTTTGAATGCAAATAAGGCACCCTTAATGTAGACCCTAATCAGCCTTTAGGGCAGGGTGCAGTTTATTTAAAAAAAGTTGGACATGTAGTTTTAAGTTTTGTCCTCGTGGTGAAAAAATTCCAAATTTGTTTTTCACTACCGTTAGGCCTACCTCTCCCATGGGATAACATTGGGTTAGCTTATCACATTTAATAAGTTGTTGGGACTGAAAAGTTCTCTGCATGGTAAGTGATGTGTACCTCTGCCCTGAGTGCCCTACTGTACTGTTGTCTGAATCCATAATGCTGATTTTTTTGTCTTAGACAAACAGAAATCATGCATGTGTGCCATGACATAGGCCTGTTTCATGGATTGTGGCCTTTTTGGATTGGGAGGAGTGCCCAAAGCACTACTCTCATAGTGGTGGAAAGCTACTGCCTTCACGAGGAGTTGAGCAGCACAAGCGCGGTGGTAGCAGCATACCGTGTAGTGATCATTAGTAGTAAACAGCTCCCTTTTACCCTGTGCCACTAGAGTGAGGCCTACAGCTACTCACCAATTTAAAGTTCCGCTGTGTGCTTAAGTCACCCTTGGCCCACATCGGTTAGATGTAAAAGTGCTGTGCAGCAAAGAGTAGTGCCTCTATTTGTGCCTGTGAAGGGTACAGTACAGGGATAGAGAAGTTCTACACGGTATACACATGGTTAGTGCACGCATTGAATGTATGTATTCCCGTTGGGGTACAGTACATAAGAGATGTAATGCTGGGCAGTGCATGCAGAAGAAAGGCACGTGCGGAGTCTGTGCTTGCATCAAGTACAATACATGAGGGTGAAGTGTTGTGCAGCACACATGGTGAGTGTGTGTGTGTTATAAAAACCAAAAGTACACCCTGGTATAACACATAAAGGCTTCAATGCTGAACAATGCACATAGATTGAATGTGTGTGCTGAATGTATGTGTGCCTGTAATGGTACAATGAATGGAAGTAGAAGAGCTGTACAGTAAGCGTTCTGTGAAAGCATACTGAGTGCCAATGCGCCTGCAATGGTATATTACATGGAGGATCCTGGGTTCCATTTTGAGAGGTTCAGGTTTGCTTGGTGAACACTAGGGGTGGGTGGAATTTTGCATTCTGCCCACGGAATGGGCAGAATTTGGCAAATCTACATTACTCTTGTAACGCTGAGTTCCAACCAGATTTCACCAATGGCCGCTTGGCAGTTTTTTTCCAGTGAGGCTCCAGAAATGCGATCGATATTTGGCCTCCCATACTGCCATTTTCTAATGAGGGCAGTTGCGGCCAGAGTACTGCTTCTTGAGTAGATGAGTGGATTTGCTGCTGCTTGATTGGATTTTCTACTCGAGTGGCATAAAAATCAACTTGAATGGCTACACGTTCCTTCACACCGTATGCTGCCATTTGCGCTGATTTGTCAGTGCTTCTCGAGCTACTGGCTCTAAAGTGCAGTGCAAGCAGCACAGAATTTTTTTTTTTCTGTTGGATGCTGGTACTCAGCAGAGTTTTAGCGCAGTTTTTATGTAACTCTTCAGAATTCTGCAGAGTGAAACGCCGAACGTTTCGCCCATTCCATGACGAGCAGATGAATCCCCCCAGACAGGTTTGTGTATTGATGCATTCCTGTGAGCTGTGTGCGACATAACGCCGGAGGGAAAGTAAGGCTCACCATGTGCACTTCAAAGAGTGCTCTTTGATTCAGTGATAGATCACAAGGAAGGGGCCTGGACACATCCCAGGAAGGGAATGGGGGCAGATAACTGAATCATACGACCCTGTCTGGGAGCCCGGGATTAAACCTTTTATGCACATAGCTCTGTGGCTGACATCCGGATGTGAACTCGGATCATACCCATGAATTGTGTTGTCGGTCAATAATCCTCAGTCATGTCTGTGGAACAACCATCCCTTCAGAGGAAAGGAGAAAGGGAAAGATGCCCATAAAAAAAAAAAAAGCAAAACCCCAATCAAAAACTTAAAAGGCTTCGACCTAAAATCACATTTGCTGTCTAGTAAAGGACCACAAAAAGGGGAGACTTAAACCAGAAACGTTGTCATCAGTGAAGCAGCCAGATAGGTTGTATGAGGAGCTGAAGCTCTGCAAGACTTCTGCCTGTGACCAGGACTTGGGGCAAAGTCATGCTTGTCCTTGCTGGCTGAGAGGGGACACCAAGATCACGAAGAAGGGTGAGACAGGGATTTGCCTGACAACTACTCAAAACTCGACCTCCAGGGGGATTGTGTTAATTCTTCTGAATGTCATATACCTTTGCATGTGAAGAGTTAGAAATAAAATACTTATTTTTTTTATATAAAAGCAAGTATTGGACTGGGCATTGGTTTATTGTAAGTACTGTTTGCACTTTGAGTCATAAGCGGTGTTCATTGATCTGTATCTACATCTGCCCAGAGAATCATCATCATCAAGGGGTGGTAGCTGGGAGAATGGTGCTTTCCTTCACTGAGACGATGGTAAATGAGAGTACGCTGCTGTGCTTCATTGACTATTTGTAACTGAAAAGTTGCTACTCTGCTACATTGAGGGGTGCTAACTGGGAGTACTCTGCTTTGCTTCACTGTGTTTTGGAAACAGAATACGCTGCTGTGCTTGAGGGATTGTAAAAGAGTATGAGGGGTGGTAACCAAGTATGCTGCTGTGTTTCATTGAGGGGTAGTTACTGTGAATACACTGCTGTGTATCACTAAGGGTTGGTACTTGGAGTACTCTGCCGTGCTTAATTGAGTGGTGGTAAATGTGTGTATGGTATACTCCTCTTTCGTGAGGTAATTTTGCATACCCGTGACTTGCTCTGCTTAAGCGACCTCAGTGTTTTTGATACTCTGTTCTCTTCATGAGGCGACCTTCCATACATCTGACTTGCTTCTCACTTTTCTCTCTTCTACAGTGTGCCCAAGTGGATGACTGAAAGGCAGCCAAGTCCATTTACGAGTTATCATCCAGACACATTGATGAAAACAATGTGTCCCGGGAAAAATACAGGTGAGTTAGACTTGTACCTCCTCCACTCTTGTGATTTGCATCTTGCGTCTACCTGAAATTGCCAGACTAATGCTGATTGTTCCGAGCTCGCTTGTCTCATCAGCCACCGTAGTTTTCACAGAGTGCTTAGAAGAGAGTTGAAGTTGGAGACATGCACTGATGAAATGGGTAAATAAAGGTTTTCTCTGACCATTTTCTTTTCCGCTTCATTCTAGTGGGCTTGTTTGCATCATTGCCAACTTACCCTCCAAACTTGAATCCACTGCTGTTCGTCATTGAGGGTGGAAACAGAGTACGCTATTTTACTTTACTCTGGGGTTGGTATCTGCAAGTACGCTGCTTTACGTCACAGGGTGGTAGTCAGGAGTATGCTGCCATGCTTCATTGAAGGTTGGTGATTGGGAGCATGAGGGGTGGTAACATATTGCACTGTTGCGCTTTATTGAGTGGTAATAATGGACTTGTTTGTTTTGCTTCATTGAGAAGTGGTAACTGGGAGTACACTGCTTTGCTTCAGTGAGTTGTGGTTACAGAATACGCTGCTGTGCTTTATTGAGCTTTTGTAATAGGGAATGCGCTGCTGTGCTTCATTGACAATTTGTAACTGGGAACTAGCTGCTGTGCTATCTTGAGGGGTGGTAACTGGGACTACACTGCTGTACTTCATTGAACAGTGGAAAGGACTATGCGTGAGGTAACATGGAGTAGGTTGCTGACCTTCACTGAGGTGTGGTAACGGAATACGCTGCTGTGCTTCATTGATGATTGGTAACTACATAAATGCTACTGTGCTACATTGAGGAATAATAACTGGGAGTACTCTGCCTTGTTTCACTGGGGTGTGGTAACAATACGCTGCTGTGCTTTGAGTATTGAGCATTGGTAAAAGGGAATACACTGCTGTGCTCCATATACAGTTTATAACTGCAAATTTGCAGCTGTACTATTTTGAGTGGTGGTAACTTGGACTACGCTGCTATACTTCATTGAAGAGTGGTACGGACTATGAGGGGGTAACTGGGAGTACACTGCTGTCCTTAACTGGGGTGTAGTGACAGAATATGCTGCTGTGCTGTATTGAGCGTTGATAACAGGGAATACGCTGCTGTACTTAATTGACGATTTGTAACTGCTAATTCACAACTGTACTATATTGAAGGGTGTTAAATGGAAATGTGCTGTTGTGCTTCATTGAGGTGTGATAGCAGAATATGCTGCAGTGCTTTATTGACTATTAGTAACTGCAAATTCGCTGCTGTGCTACATTGTGGGGTTGTAACAGAGTACTCTGCTGTATTTCACTGGGGTTATGTGACAGAATAAGCTGCTGTGCTTTATTGAGCGTTGGTAACAGGGAATAAGCTGCTGTGCCTCATTGAAAATTTGCAACTGCAAATTCGCTACTGTGCTATGCTGAGGGGTGGTAACTGGGACTATGCTGCTGTGCTTTATTGAAGAGTGGTACAGACTATGAGGGGGTAACTGGGAGTAACCTGCTGTGCTTCACTGAGATGTGTAACAGAATATGCTAATGTGCTTTATTAAGCGTTTGTAACTGGGAATACGCTGCTGTTCTTCATTGATTGGTAACTATGAATTTGCCATTGGGCTATATTGAGGAGTAGTAACAGGGAGTACACTGCTTTGTTTCACTGAGGTGTGGTAACAGAATACGGTGCTGTGCTGTATTGAGGGGTGGTAACTGGAACTATGCTGCTGTGCTTTATTGGAGAGTGGTACGGATTATGAGAGGGTTACTGGGAGTACCCTGCTGTCCTTCATTGAGGTGTTGTAACAGAATACGCTGCTGTACTTTATTGAGCGTTGGTAACGGGGAATTCGCTGCTGTTCTTCATTGACAATTTGCAACTGCGAATTCGCTACTGTGGTATATTAAGGGGTAGTAATTGGGAGTACTCTGCTCTGCTTGATTGAGGTTTGGTAACAGAATACGCTGCTGTGCTTTATTGAGCGTTGATAACAGGAAATACACTGAGACGCCTCATTGAGAGTTTGTAACTGCACATTCACTACTGTGCTATTTTGATGGGTGGACACTTGTACTACGCTGCTGTACTTCATTGATGATTTGTAACTGCTAATTCACTACTGTACTATATTGAGGGGTGTTAACTGGAAGTACGCTGTTGTGTTTCACTGAGGTGTGGTAGCAGAATACGCTGCTGTGCTGTTTTGAGCGTTTGTTACTGGGAATAAGCTGCTGTGCTTTATTGACTACTGGTAACAGCAAATTTGCTGCTGTGCTACATTGTGGGGTGTAGTGTGGTACCAGAATACACTGCTGTGTTTTTTTTTTAAGCGTTTGTAACAGAATACACTGCTGTTCTTCATTGTTGATTGGTGACTGCAAATTTTCCACTGTGCTACATTGAGGAGTAGTAACTGGGAGTACACTGCTTTGCTTTATCGAGGTGTGGTAAAATAATACACTGCTTTGCTGTATTGAGCGTTGGTAACAGGGAATACGCTGCTGTGCTGCATTGACAGTTTGTAACTGTGAATTCGCTACTGTGCTTTATTGAGGGGTGGTAACTGGGACTACGCTGCTGTACTTCATTGAAGAGTGGTACAGACTATGAGGGGGTAAATGGAAATACACTGTAGTGCTTCACTGAGTTGTGTTAACAGAGTACGCTGCTGTGTTGTATTGAGCGTTCATTACTGGGAACACGCTGCTGTGGTTTATTGGCTGTTGGTAACTGCAAATTTGCCACTGTGCTACAATGAGGAGTAGTAACTGGGATTACACTGCATTGTTTCACTGAGGTGTGGTAACAGAATACGCTGCTGTGCTGTATTCAACTTTCATTACTCTCAATACGCTACTGTGCTTCATTGATAATTGAAAAACGCCTAATTCGCTACTGTGCTGCATTGCAGGGTGGTAACTGGGAGTATGTGGTACACTGCTTTGCTTCAGTGAGTTGTGGTTACAGAAAACGCTGCTGTGCTTCATTGACAATTTGTGACTGGGAACTAGCTTCTGTGCTATATTGAGGGGTGGTAACTGGGACTACACTGCTGTACTTTATTGAACAGTGGAAAGGACTATGCGTGAGGTAACATGGAGTAGGTTGCTGACCTTAACTGAGGTGTGGTAACGGAATACGCTGCTGTGCTTCATTGATGATTGGTAACTACATCAATGCTACTGTGCTACATTGAGGAATAATAACTGGGAGTACTCTGCCTTGTTTCACTGGGGTGTGGTAATACGCTGCTTTGCTTTGAGTATTGAGCATAGGTAACAGGGAATACACTGCTGTGCTCCATATACAGTTTATAACTGCGAATTTGCAGCTGTGCTATTTTGAGTGATGGTAACTTGGACTACGCTGCTATATTTCATTGAAGAGTGGTACGGACTATGAGGGGGGTAACTGGGAGTAAACTGCTGTCCTTAACTGGGGTGTGGTAACAGAATATGCTGCTGTGCTGAGCGTTGATAACAGGGAATACGCTGCTGTACTCAATTGACGAATTTGTAACTGCTATTTCACAACTGTACTATATTGAAGGGTGGTAAATGGAAATGTGCTGTTGTGCTTAACTGAGGTGTGGTAGCTGAATATGCTGCTGTGCTACATTGTGGGGTTGTAACAGAGTACTCTGCTGTATTTCACTGGGGTGTTGTGACAGAATAAGCTGCTTTGCTTTATTAAAAATGTGCAACTGCAAATTCGCTACTGTTTCTATGCTGAGGGGTGGTAACTGGGACTATGTTGCTGTGCTTTATTGAAGAGTGGTACAGACTATGAGGGGGGTAACTGGGAGTAACCGGCTGTGCTTCACTGAGATGTGTAACAGAATATGCTGATGTGCTTTATTAAGCGTTTGTAATTGGGAATACGCTGCTGTTCTTAATTGATTGGTAACTATGAATTCGCCATTGGGCTATATTGAGGAGTAGTAACAGGGAGTACACTGCTTTGTTTCACTGAGGTGTGGTAACCGAATACGGTGCTGTGCTGTATTGAGCGTTCATTACTGAGAATACGCTGTGGGCTTCATTGATGATTGGTAACTGCAAATTCGCCACTGTACTACATTGAGGAGTAGTAACTGGGAGTAAACTATTTTGCTTCCCTGAGGTGTGGTACCAGAATATGCTGCTGTGCTTTATTAAGCATCTGTAACAGGGAATACGATGCTGTGCTTGATTGACAGCTTGTAACTGCGAATTCGCTACTGTGCTATTTTGAGGACTAGTAACTGGGACTACGCCACTGTCCTTCATTGAAGAATGGTACGGACTAGGGGGGGTAACTGGGAGTGCGCTGCTCACCTTCACTGAGGTGTGGTAGCAGAATACGCGCTGTGCTTTATTGAGGGGTGGTAGATGGAAGTACGCTGGAGTGCTTCACTGAGTTGTAGTAACAGAATACGCTGCTCTCGTATTGAGCGTTCATTACTGGGAACACGCTGCTGTGGTTCATTGGCTGTTAGTAACTGCAAATTTGCCACTGTGATACAACTGGAGTAAGCTGCTGTGCGTCTTTGAGGGTTGATAACTGGTGTATCCGCTGTGCTTCATTGGGGGTGGTAACCCTGTACGTATATTTGAGTCTTGTGTGGTAACTGGGATTACACTGCTCTGCTTTGAGGGATGGCAACTGGGAATATGCTGCTGTGTTTCATTGATGATTGGTAACTGCAAATTTGCCACTGTTCTATAATGAGTAGTAACTTGGATTACACTGCTTTGCTTCACTGTGGTGTGGTAACAGAATACGCTGCTGTGCTGTATTCAGTGTTCATTACTCTGAATACGCTGCTATGGTTCATTGATAATTGGTAACTGCAGATTCGCTACTATGCTACATTGCGGGGTGGTAACTGGGAGTATGCTGCTCTGCTTCATTGAGGTGTGTTAACAGAATACGGTGCTGTGCTTTATTGAGCGTTGGTAACAGGGAATACGCTGCTGTGCTTAATTGATGATTGGTAACTGCACATTGGTTAATGTGCTACACTAAGGAGTAGTAACTGGGAGTACACTGCTTTGCTTCAGTAAGTTGTGGTAACAAAATACGCTGCTGTGCTTTATTGAGCGTTGGTAACCGGGAATACGCTGCTGTGCTTCATTGACAATTTGCAACTGCAAATTCTCTACTGTGCTATATTGAGGGTGGTAACAGGTACTACGCTACTGTGCTTCAGTGAAGTGGTACGGACTATGGGGGGGTAACAGGGTAGGCTGCTGTCCTTCACTAAGGTGTGGTAACAGAATACGCTGCTGTGCTGTATTGAGCGTTGGTAACAGGGAATTTGCTGCTGTGCTTCATTGGCAGTTTGTAACTTGAAATTCGGTCCTGTGCTATTTTGAAGGGTGGTAACTGGTACTACGCTGCTGTACATCATTGAAGAGTGGTACGAACTATAAGTGGGGTAGCTGGGAGTATGCTGCTGTCCTTCACTGAGGTGTGGTAACGGAATACGCCTCTGTGCTTTATTGAGTTGTGATAACAGGGAATACTCTGCTATGCTTCATTGATGATTGGTAACTGCATAAATGCTACTGTGCTACATTGAGGAATAATAACTGGGAGTACTCTTCCTTGTTTCACTGGGGTGTGGTAATACGCTGCTTTGCTTCGAGTATTGAGCATTGGTAACAGGGAATACACTGCTGTGCTCCATATACAGTTTGTAACTGCGAATTTGCTGCTGTGCTATTTTGAGTGGTGGTAACTTGGTCTACGCTGCTATACTTCATTGAAGAGTTGTACAGACTATGAGGGGGGTAACTGGGAGTACACTGCTGTCCTTAACTGGGGTGTGGTAACAGAATATGCTGCTGTGCTGTATTGAGCGTTGATAACAGGGAATACGCTGCTGTACTTAATTGACGATTTGTAACTGCTAATTCACAACTGTACTATATTGAAGGGTGGTAAATGGAAATGTGCTGTTGTGCTTCACTGAGGTGTGGTAGCAGAATATGCTGCTGTGCTTTATTGACTATTAGTAACTGCAAATTCGCTGCTGTGCTACATTGTGGGGTTGTAACAGAGTACTCTGCTGTATTTCACTGGGGTTTTGTGACTGTAAGCTGATGTGCTTTATTGAGCGTTGTAACAGGGAATAAGCTGCTGTGCCTCATTGAAAATTTGCAACTGCAAATTCGCTACTGTGCTATGCTGAGGGGTGGTAACTGGGACTATGCTGCTGTGCTTTATTGAAGAGTGGTACAGACTATGAGGGGGGTAACTGGGAGTAACCTGCTGTGTTTCACTGAGATGTGTAACAGAATATGCTGATGTGCTTCATTAAGCGTTTGTAACTGGGAATACGCTGCTGTTCTTCATTGATTGGTAACTATGAATTTGCCATTGGGCTATATTGAGGAGTAGTAACGGAGTACACTGCTTTGTTTCACTGAGGTGTGGTAACAGAATACGGTGCTGTGCTGTATTGAGCGTTCATTGCTGAGAATACGCTGTGGGCTTCATTGATGATTGGTAACTGCAAATTCGCCACTGTACTACATTGAGGAGTAGTAACTGGGAGTGAACTATTTTGCTTCACTGAGGTGTGGTACCAGAATACGCTGCTGTGGTTTATTAAGCGTTTGTAACAGGGAATACGCTGCTGTGCTTGATTGACAGCTTGTAGCTGCGAATTCGCAACTGTGCTATTTTGAGGGGTAGTAACTGGGACGACGCCCTTGTCCTTCATTGAATAGTGGTACGGACTATGGGGGGGGGGGTAAGTGGGAGCGCGCTGCTCTCCTTCACTGAGGTGTGGTAGCAGAATACGCGCTGTGCTTTATTGAGGGGTGGTACATGGAAGTACGCTGTTGTGCTTCACTGAGGTGTGGTACCAGAATACGCTGCTGTGCTTTTTTAAGCGTTTGTAACAGAATACACTGCTGTTCTTCATTGATGATTGGTGACTGCAAATTTTCCACTGTGCTACATTGAGGAGTAGTAACTGGGAGTACACTGCTTTGCTTTATCGAGGTGTGGTAAAAGAATACACTGCTTTGCTGTATTGACCGTTGGTAACAGGGAATACGCTGCTGTGCTGCATTGACAGTTTGTAACTGTGAATTTGCTGCTGTACTTCATTGAAGAGTGGTACAGACTATGAGGGGGGTAAATGGAAGTACGCTGTAGTGCTTCACTGAGTTGTGGTAACGGAGTACGCTGCTGTGTTGTATTGAGCGTTCATTACTGGGAACACGCGGCTGTGGTTTATTGGCTGTGTGTAACTGCAAATTTGCCACTGTGCTACATTGAGGAGTAGTAACTGGGATTACACTGCTTTGCTTCACTGAGGTGTGGTAACAGAATACGCTGCTGTGCTGTATTCAACTTTCATGACTCTCAATACGCTACTGTGCTTCATTGATAATTGAAAAACGCCTAATTCGCTACTGTGCTGCATTGCAGGGTGGTAACTGGGAGTATGTTGCTCTGCTTCATTGAGGTGTGGTAACAGAATATGCTGCTGTGCTTTATTGAGTATTTGTAACAGGAAATACCCACTGTGATTCATTGATTGGTAACTGCAAATGCGCCACAGTGCTACATTTAGGAGTAGTAACTGGGAGTACACGGCTTTGCTTCACTGAGGTGTGGTAACAGAATAAGCTGCTGTGCTGTATTGAGCCTTGATAACCGGGAATACACTGCTGTGCTTTGTTGACAATTTTCAACTGCTCTACTGTGCTATATTGAGGGGTGGTAACTGGGAGTACGCTGCTGTGCTTTATTGATGATTGCTAACTGAGAATTGGCCAGTGTGCTACATTGAGAAGTAGTAACTGGGAGTACTTCTCTTCAGTGAGTTGTGTTAACAGAATACTGTGCTGTGCTTTATTGAGCGTTGGTAACAGGGAATAAGCTGCTGTGCCTCATTGAAAATTTGCAACTACAAATTCGCTACTGTGCTATTTTGAGGGGTGGTAACTTGGACTATGCCGCTGTCCTTCATTGAAGAGTGGTACGGACTATGAGGGGGTAACTGGGAGTGCGCTGCTCTCCTTCACTGAGGTGTGGTAGCAGAATACACGCTGTGATTTATTGAGGGGTGGTAAATGGAAGTACTCTGTCAAGCTTCACTGAGTTGTAGTAACAGAATACGCTGCTGTGTCGTATTGAGCGTTCATTACTGGGAACACACTACTGTAGTTCATTGGCTGTTAGCAACTGCAAATTTGCCACTGTTATACAATGATTGGTAGCTGGAGTATGCTGCTGTGCGTCTTAGAGGGTTGATACCTGATGTACTCTGCTGTGCTTCATTGGGGGTGGTAACCGTGTACGTATTTTTATGAGTTTAGTGTGGTAACTGGGATTACGCTGCTCTGCTTCAAGGGATGGCAACTGGGAATATGCTGCTGTGTTTCATTGATGATTGGTAACTGCAAATTTGCCACAGTTCTACAATGAGAGTAGTAACTTGGATTACACTGCTTTGCTTCACTGTGGTGTGGTAACAGAATGTGCTGTATTCAGTGTTCATTACTCTGAATACGCTGCTATGCTTCATTGATAATTGGTAACTGCAGATTCGCTACAGTGCTACATTGCAGGGTGGTAACTGGGAGTATGTTGTTCTGCTTCATTGAGGTGTGGTAACAGAATACGCTGCTGTGCTTTATTGAGCGTTGGTAACAGGGAATACGCTACTGTGCTTAATTGATGATTGGTACCTGCACATTGGCTAATGTGCTACACGGAGTAGTAACGGAGTACACTGCTTTGCTTCAGTGAGTTGTGGTAACAGAATACGCTGCTGTGCTTTATTGAGCGTTGGTAACAGAGAATACTCTGCTGTGCTTCATAGACAATTTGCAACTGCAAATTCTCTACTGTGCCATATTGAGGGTGGTAACCGGTACTACGCTGCTGTGCTTCATTGAAGAGTGGTACGGACTATGGGGGGGGGGGGGGTAACAGAGTATGCTGCTGTGCTTTGAGCATTGATAACCGGGAATATGCTGCTGTGCTCCATCGACGATTACTAACTGCGAATTCACTACTGTGCTATAATGAGGGGTGGTAAATGAAAGGCTGCTGTTTTTCACTGAGGTGTGGTAGCAGAATACGCTGCTGTGCTGCATTGAGCATTCGTTTTTGGGAATATGCTGCTGTGCTTCATTGATGACTGGTAACTGCAAATCTGCAACTGTGCTACATTGAGTAGTAGTAACTGGGAGTACACTGCTTTGCTAAGGTGTGGTAACGGAATACACTGCTGTCCTGTATTGTGGTGTAAGGAAATAAAGGTTACATATAAGGCCAAAAAGGTTCTGAAGCAGCCTGAGCTAATGCGTTTAAAAGGGGTATTAATCATAAGACAGGTGGCAAATGGTGATTAGTAATTGCCAGAGATAGCGGTATATGACCGTTTTTAAATATACATAGTGACACAAAGTAATATTGACATAGCACTTATTTATTTCATAAATAATATATCAAAGATTATGTAAAAATAGTTCAAGTGCTCACAAAACAGTTGAAGTGTGATGTGACGAGTGAGGGTGACATTAAAAATTACATCGCATTGACAACATTATCAAAAACTCCTTGTACATTTTAAACAAAGGAGTTTTTTGTTGTAGAAGGGTCGACGGCGTGTCGATCTCAACTACTTGATCATCATCAGGACGAGAGTTGTGAGCAAGAAGAATCTATATGGGTTAGGAGAAAACATAGTTTTGGGGTGTTCCTAAAGTATATAGTTATGTATATTGCTTCCATAAATTGTGACTATACATACGACGATCAGTGAGAGAATCAGTTAAAAATTGAGGGAAGAATTAAGAAAGTGCAAAACAATACAAGTTGAGAAGACTGTGTATTAAATACTGAAGGTAGGAGCTGTAGTCAGGAATAAATCAAGCATACGAGTGGGTAAACGGCGCGGAGCGTATAGCTTGCTCAGAGAACCTTTGTCATGCCAAAAGTAAGGACAGTCAGATATATACAGCATGGGTAAGGTATCACTCATGCATATTGAGGAAGTCAGGCTATGCAGAGTGCCTGAGACAGAAAAGGGGAAGTTGCGCTCTTAATACATGCCAGAATTGGGTAATGACATGTAAAAAAATCACTTGTATCTGAAGCCAAGGATCGGCCGTGCGGCGTGCCCGAAGCAGGCAAGGAATATGCATGCTCTATTTACACGTGGAAGGGTGTAAATTAAAACAGGGCCCGTTGCAGGTGCAACTAGGAGACTAGTGCCTAATCGGGAAAGTCCATGCGGGTGGGAGGTGAGTTGCACCAATGCGATGAAAAAATGCGCAGGCTTACTTAAGGAGCAAACCGAGTGAGTACGATGTTCAACTTGGGGGCTAAGAATCTAATGTAATTCTCGGTAGTCGGTCTGGACCCTACAGCGTCCTGTAAGAGGGTGGGGGAGAGAGAGTGAGTGGAAGCATAGGACAATCACTTTTCCAAATGCCCGAGATAAGGGAGAAGCACTTGCATATGAATTGGAATAATTCCAAGAGCCACTGTATGGCCGGCGTGCCAGGGAACGGGAACGCAATTCAATGGCAGGAACCCCGCTATGGATTGTCCGTTATTGCGAAGATGGTATTGAAACATGACACCACGTAGTTGATGTGCATGTGTAGTTAACTGTGGAAAAAGGAAATTATACTAAATGAATTAGAGCTCAGGAAGGAGTGAGGAAGCCCACCCTGTCCGAGCGGTAATTGGCTTAGTTAGGATAGACCGCCGAAGGTCGGTCTACTGTGAAGGACCGGGAGCCGCTCTGTCATCTAGCAGAATCTTTGCTGAAGGGCCAAGGATGAAGTTATGAGAGGCCTGACTTCCCGCATGGGAGACTAGAGCGTGCAAGGGATGCACATGCGCGTAGAGTAGCGTGGGCGGCCTGGACTCCATCTTGGGAGAGGGGCGGTCAGTGTGCAGCTTAAGTAGCGAAAGAAGAGAAGGGAGCAATAAATGTGACGGAAAGACAATTTTACCCATATGAACTCAGCAATGAGAATAGGTGGAGCAATGGGAAACTAAACAGTCTAAAAGGTTGATAGAAAATTCTGGTCATAATACAATGAGAGTTATGAAATCCAGATTACAGGTGGTGGTCATATAGGCGCAGTTACAAAATTGTATTCCATTATTCCAACGTATTTAGTCCAGGTTCAATTGACCTGCAGTAAAAAATCCATTTGGACCCAAGTCTGTTAGGTGTTTGTTGGTGGTCACCACCCTGCTCTGTGGGCGTAGGATGTTGATTACTTGCCACATAAAGTCCAATTCCTAGTGTTCTTTCTCCAGGAAGTGTTCCACCAGGGGTGCCTTGACAAATTTACAGTGTATTCTGCTCTTATGTAGGCATGTTCTGGATTTGACTTTTTGAGTAGTTTGGCTAATGTACCGAAGATTACAAGGACAACGAATGCAATATATGACGTTGTTAGTATTACAATTAGAAAAAGAATTGTGTGTGTGTTTCACACTGCCATATTCAAACACTTTCGGATTCTCTGTTTGAGCACATGCAGTGCAGTTGCTGCATTAATAAACTACCCTTTGATCGGAGGGAGGCCTAGCAAGGATTGGATGGTGTTTTCACTGTGTGTTGACTTGTAGGCTCTTACTAAATGGTCCTTGATATTGCGTCCCCTTTTAACGGTGAAAAGGGGGGCTTTATTAGCAATGTTGACTGGTGCAAGGACAGACCAGTGCTTTTTTATCATCTTAGTCAGTTTATTGCTGACGGGACAGAATGTGGTAACACAGGTAATGTGTGACATAGGTTCCCTTTGTTTGGGTACTAGTAGACACACTCTGTGGGAGTACCCGGCGCGTTTAATGGATGCCTTTTATCAAGCGTCCGGGGTACCCTCTGTTGGCCAATTTTTTGCAGAGGACTACTGCTTCTTTGAAGAAATCGTCTTTGAATTTGCAGTTCCTCTGTATTCGGAGGAATTGACCTTGCTCTGGGGTGGGCGCTAGTGTATTGCATTCTGTGGGTTTGCGGAACAGAGTAGTGTAGAGTCCACCCTCAGTAGTTTAAACTGTCACGTCTAGGTAATCAATCTGGGTATTGCTGAGACTGTACGTGAGTTTGAGGTCAGGTTGGTAGTTGGTGATACAGTTGCAAAAGTCATGTAGTTCTGTGTCATTACCTTTCCAGCTCATGAAGACATCGTCGGTGCATCGACGCCAAGTCCAGATTTTGGACAGATGTGGGTTGTGTGTGTGTTGAGGACAAAGGATGTTTCAATATCATCAACAACCAGAATGGCAACATTTGGGGAGAAAACTGCTCCCATAGAGGTACCCTTGCATTGTCTATAGTATTTTTCATTGAATAAAAAGTAGTTTAGTCAGGGCTATCTCGAGAAGTGAGATGATGAAGTGAGTGGGGAGTTGTTGAGGAGAGGGACGGGCGTTGAGGTGGTTCCTAATGACTTCAGTACCTTTGTCCTGTGGAATATTAGTGTAAAGTGATTCAATGTTCCAAGGTGACAAGGAATTCGCTTTCAGGATCAATTGATTCTTGTTCAACTAAGTTAATGAAGTGGGTGGTGTATTTCACATAAGATGCTGTGCCCTGGACTAGATCTCGGATGAAAAAAATCAATATACCTCCCTAGAGGTTCCAGCATAGAACCACAGCCCGACACGATGAGTCTACCAGGGCACAGCATCTTAAGTGAAAGACACCACCCGCTTCATTAACTTAGTTGAACAAGAATCATTTGACCCGAAAAGCGAATTCCTTGTCACCTTGGACATTTATTCACTTTACACTAATATTCCACAGGACAAAGGAACTGAAGTCATTAGGAACCACCTCAACGCCCATCCCTCTCCTCACCAAGTCCCCACTGACTTCATCATCTCACTTCTCGAGACAGCTCTGACTAAAAACTACTTTTCCTTAAATGTAAAATACTATAGACAATGCAAGGGTGCCTCTATGGGAGCAGTTTTCGCTCCAAATGTTGCTATTCTGTTTGTTGATGATCTTGAGACATCCTTTGTCCTCAACACACACAACCCACATCTGTCCGAAATCTGGCCTTGGTGTCAATGCATCAACGATGTCTTCATGATCTGGAAAGGTAATGACACGGAATTTAATGACTTTTGCAACTGGCTCCCCAACTGCCAACCTGATCTCAAATTCACGTACTGTCTCAGCAATACCCAGATTGATTACCTCGATGTGACAGTTAAAAACTACTTAGGGTGGACACTATACTACTATGTTCCGCAAACCGACAGAACGCATTACCCTGCTCCAATACACTAGTGCCCACCCCAGAGCACTCGGGAATGGTCTCCCCTATGGCCAATTCCTCAGAATACGCAGGAACTGCAAATTCAAAGACAATTTCTTCAAGGAAGCAGAAGTACTCTGCCAAAAACTGGCCTGCAGAGGGTACCCCAGACGCTTGATAAATTGCTCCATGAAACACGCCTGGTATTCCCACAGAGTGTGTCAACTAGTACCCAAACAAAGGGACCCTATGTCATGCATTACCTGTGTTACCACATTCTGTCCCGTCAGCAATAAACTGACTAAGATGATAAAAAAGCACTGGTCTGTCCTTGCACCAGTCAACATTGCTAACAAAGCCACCCTTTTCTCCTTTAAAAGGGGACGCAATATTAAGGACCATTTAGTAAGAGCCTACAAGTCAACACTCAGTGAAAACACCATCCAATCCTTGCTTGGCCTCCCTCCGATCAAAGGGCATTTTAAAGGCAGCAACTGCACTGCATGTGCTCATACAGAGAATACGAAAGTGTTTGAATATGGCAGTGTGAAACACACACTTGATTCTTTTTCTAATTGTAATACTAACAATGTCATGTACTGCATTCATTGTCCTTGTAATCTTCTGTACATTGGCCAAACAACTCAAAAAGTTAAATCCAGAATATGCCGCCATAAGAGCAGAATACGCTGTAAAGTTGTCACGGCGCCCCTGGTGGAACACTTCCTGGAGAAAGGACACTCTGAATTGGACTCTACGTGGCAAGTAATCGACATCCTACGCTCACGGAACAGGGGTGGTGACCACCATCAAACACTTAACAGACTCGAGTGCAAATGAATTTTTAACTGCAGATCAATTGAACATGGACTAAATACGTTGGAAGAATGGAAAACAATTTTGTAACTGCGCCTATATGACCACCATCTGTAATCGGTATTTCATATCTCTCATTGTATATGACAAGAATTTTCTATCTACCTTTTAGACTGTTTAGTTTCCCATTGCTCCACCTATTCTCATTGCTGAGCTCATAATGGTAAAATTGTCTTTCCTTCACATTTATTGCTCCCTTCTCTTCTTTCTCTATTTATGCTGCACTCTGACCGTCCCTCAAGCCCCTCCCCCAAGATGGAGTCCATGCCCCGCACTCTACTCTACGCGCATGCGTGTCCCTTGCACGCTGTATTCTCCCAGGTGGGAAGCCAGGCCGCTCTTAACTTCCACCTTGGCCTCGGCACAAATATTCTGCTAGACGACGGAGCGGATGCCCGTCCTTCACAGTAGACCGACTTTCGGCGGTCTATCCTAAGTAAGTTAATTACCCCTTGGACAGGGTGGGCTTCCTCACTCCTTCCTGCGCTCTAATTTATTCAGTATAATTTTCTTTTTCCACAGTTAACTACACATGCACACCAACTACTTGGTGCCATATATCAATACCATGTTCGCAATAATGGACAAACAATAGCGGGCTTCCTGCAGTTGAATTGTGTCCCGTTCCCTGGCACACCGGCCATAAAGTGGCTCTTGGAATTCACACGTAAGTGCTTCTTCCTTATCTCGGGCAATTGGTTAAGTGAATGACCTCGGCCTCAACTCACTCTCTCCCCCACCCTCTTATAGGATGCTGTCTGGTCCGGATCGACCACCAAGACCTACATTAGATCCATACCCCCGGATACAACAAAAATCTCATTTATTGGTTAAAATTTACATGGGGTTTTTGATAATGTTGTCAATGCAATGTAATTTTTAATGTCACCTTCACTCGTCACATCACACTTCTTCCACTGTTTTGTGAGCACTTGAACTAATTTAAATAAATCTTTGATATATTATTTATGAAATAGCACTTATTTATGTCAATATTACTGTGTGTCCCTAAGTATATTGAAAAACGGTCTTGTACCGCTGTCTCTGGCAATTACTAATCACCATATGTCACCTGTCTTATGATTAATACCCCTTTTAAATGCATTAGCTCAGGCTGCTTCAGGACCTTTTTGGCCTTATATGTACCATTGTTTCCTTACACCACTATTGACTACCCATGGTTCAGATATCGGGGTCCTCTTGTTCCTTAATGTATGCTGTACTGTATTGAGCGTTGATAACAGGGAATATGCCGCTGTGCTTCATTGACCATTTGCAACTGCAAATTCTCTACTGTGCTATATTGAAGGGTGGTAACTGGGAGTATGCTGCTCTGCTTCATTGAGGTGTGGTAACCGAATGCGCTGCTGTGCTTTATTAAGTGTTTGTAACAGGGAATATGCTGCTGTTCTCCATTGAGGATTGGTCATTATGAATTTGCCACTGTGCTACATTGATGAGTAGTAACTGGGAGTACACTACTTCCCTTCAATGAGGTGTGTTAACAGAATACTCTGCTGTGCTGTATGGCGCATTTGCTACTGGGAATAAGCTGCTGTGCTTTATTGACTATTAGTAACTGCAAATTTGCTGCTGTTCCACATTGTGGGGTGATAACTGGGAGTACTCTGCTATATTTCACTGGGTTTGGTAACAGAATAAGCTGCTGTGCTTTGAGCGTTGGTAACTGGGACTACACTGTGCTTTATTGAAGAGCAGTACGGACTGAGGGGGGTAACGGAGTACGCTGCTGTCTTTCTTTGAGGTGTGGTAACAGAATATGCTGCTGTGCTTTTATTAAACGTTTGTAACAGGGAATATGCTGCTGTTCTCCATTGATGATTGGTAACTGCCAATTCCGCACTGTGCTACATTGTGGAGTATTAACTGGGAGTACCCTGCTTTGCTTCACAGAGGTGTGGTTACAAAATACACTGCTGTGCTGTTCTGTATTGAGCATTGGTAACGGGGAATATGCTGCTGTGCTTCATTGACCATTTGCAACTGCAAATTCGCTACTGTGGTATATTGAGGGGTAGTAACTGGGAGTTTGCTGCTCTCCCTCATTGAGGTATGGTGACAGAATACGATGCTGTGATAGCAGGGCTCGACAAATCCACTCGCCCGCTCGCATTTGCGAGGGAGAATTGATGAGGACGAGCTATTTTTAGGTCCTACTCTCCCTTTCTGGCGAGTAGGAAGACAAACCAACTTTTGTCCTCTGTGAGCAATAAAAATGCCTATAAATCTTGTTATCTTGTCACTTTTGCTCCGCTTTCAGAGACGGAGGTCAAGTAGGTTGCAGTGAGGTTGAGGGGATTTTTCAAGGGACTAGACCTGCAGGACTGGTGCCATTTTTCGGATTTTTCGAGCCCTGCTGTGCTTTATTGAGCGTTGGTAACCGGGAATACGCTGTTGTGCTTCATTGACAGTTTGTAACTGCAAATTCGCTACTGTGTTATTTTGAGGGGTGGTAACTTTGACTGCGCTGTACTTCATTAAAGAGTGGTACGGACTATGAGAGGGGTAACTGGGAGTACGTTGCTGTCATTCACTGAGGTGGGATAACCGAATACGCTGCTGTGTTTTAATAAGCGTTTGTAACAGGGAATACGCTGCAGTTCTTCAAAGATTCGAAACTGCGAATTCGCCACTGTGCTACATTGAGGAGTATTAACTGGGAGTACACTGCTTTTCTTCACTGAGGTTGTGGTTACAGAATACGCTGCTGTTCTGTATTGAGCATTGGTAACGGGGAATATGCTGCTGTGCTTCATTGACAATTTGCAACTGCAAATTCGCTACTGTGGTATATTGAGGGGTAGTAACTGGGAGTTTGCTGCTCTGCTTCATTGAGATGTGGTAACAGAATACGATGCTGTGCTTTATTGAGCGATGGATTTAACCCAGATCTCTTGACTGGGGGAGAATGTCTGCATTATCAGCATTCCGTCCATCATTTGTTTGTTGTAACGCTTTTCGCCCTAAGTGGGATGGGTATTCCCAGACGTGGGACCCGTGCTCACTACGCCACTGGAGTCAAGCTATCCTGGCTGATAGCCAGAAATCGGTCCTAGGATGCTTGATTCCGGTCCAGGGAAGACATGGCTTGGCAGTTCGGGCTGGACTGTTCCCATGAGGCACAGGGTCAAGACTGATTTGCATATGGCCATGTCTAAACTGGGGTGGTGTAGTGGGCAAAAGAACGATGGATTTAACCCAGATCTCTTGACTGGGGGAGAATGTCTGCATTGTCAGCATTCTGTCCATCATTTGTTTGTTGTAACGCTTTTCACCCTAAGTGGGATGGGTATTCCCAGACGTGGGACCCGTGCTCACTACGCCACTGGAGTCATGCTATCCTGGCTGATGACGGCTGATAGCCAGAAACCGGTCCTAGGATGCTTGATTCCGGTCCAGGGAAGACATGGCTTGGCAGTTCGGGCTGGACTGTTCCCATGAGGCACAGGGTCAAGACTGATTTGCATATGGCCATGTCTAAACTGGGGTGGTGTAGTGGGCAAAAGAACGATGGATTTAACCCAGATCTCTTGACTGGGGGAGAATGTCTGCATTGTCAGCATTCCGTCCATCATTTGTTTGTTGTAACGCTTATTGAGCGTTGGTAACAGGGTATACGCTCCTGTGCTTCATTGACAGTTTGTAACTGCAAATTCGCTACTGTTATTTTGAGGGGTGGTAACTTTGCGCTGCTGTACTTCATTAAAGAGTGGTACGGACTATGAGAGGGGTAACTGGGAGTACGCTGCTGTCATTCACTGAGGTGGGGTAACCGAATATGCTGCTGTGTTGTATTGAGCGTTGATAACCGAGAATACGCTGCTGTACTTCATTGACGATTTGTAACTGCTACTTCACTACTGTACTATGTTGAGGGGTGGTAAATGGAAGTACGCTGTTGTGCTTCACTGAGGTGTGGTAGCAGAATAAGCTGCTGTGCTGTTTTGAGCGTTTGTTAATGGGGATAACCTGCTGTGCTTTGAAGATTGGTCAGTGCGAATTTGCTACTGTGCTATATTGAGGGGTGATAACTGGAAGTACTCTGCTCCATTGAGGTGTGGTAACAGAATACGCTGCTGTGCTTTAATAAGCGTTTGTAACAGGGAATACGCTGCAGTTCTTCAAAGATTGGAAACTGCGAATTCGCCACTGTGCTACATTGAGGAGTATTAACTGAGAGTACACTGCTTTTCTTCACTGAGGTTGTGGTTACAGAATACGCTGCTGTTCTGTATTGAGCATTGGTAACAGGGAATATGCTGCTGTGCTTCATTGATGATTGGTAACTGCCAAATCCCCACTGTGCTACATTGTGGAGTATTAACTGGGAGTACCCTGCTTTGCTTCACAGAGGTGTGGTTACAAAATACACTGCTGTGCTGTTCTGTATTGAGCATTGGTAACCGGGAATATGCTGCTGTGCTTCATTGACAATTTGCAACTGCAAATTCGCTACTGTGGTATATTGAGGGGTAGTAACTGGGAGTTTGCTGCTCTGCTTCATTGAGGTGTGGTAACAGAATACAATGCTGTGCTTTGTTGAGTGTTGGTAACAGGGAATACTCTGCTGTGCTTCATTGACAGTTTGTAACTGCAAATTTGCTACTGTGTTATTTTGAGGGGTGGTAACTTTGACTGCGCTGCTGTACTTCATTAAAGAGTGGTAGGGACTATGAGAGGGGTAACAAGGAGTACGCTGCTGTCCTTCACTGAGGTGTGTTAACAGAATACTCTGCTGTATTGAGCGTTTGCTACTGGGAATAAGCTGCTGTGCTTTATTGACTATTAGTAACTGCAAATTTGCTGCTGTGCCACATTGTGGGGTGGTGACTGGGAGTACTCTGCTATACTTCACTGGGGTTTGGTAACCGAATAAGCTGCTGTGCTTTAAGCATTGGTAGCTGGGACTATCCTGCTGTGCTTTATTGATGAGCAGTACGGACTATGAGGGGGGTAACGGAGTACGCTGCTGTCTTTTTTGAGGTGTGGTAACAGAATATGCTGCTGTGCTTTATTAAGCGTTTGTAACAGGGAATATGCTGCTGTTCTCCATTGATGATTGGTAACTGCCAATTCCCCTCTGTGCTACATTGTGTAGTATTAACTGGGAGTACCCTGCTTTGCTTCACAGAGGTGTGGTTACAAAATACACTGCTGTGCTGTGCTGTTCTGTATTGAGCATTGGTAATGGGGAATATGCTGCTGTGCTTCATTGACAATTTGCAACTGCAAATTCGCTACTGTGGTATATTGAGGGGTAGTAACTGGGAGTTTGCTGCTCTGCCTCATTGAGGTGTGGTGACAGAATACGATGCCGCGCTTTGAGCGTTGGTAACAGGGAATACGCTGTTGTGCTTCATTGACAGTTTGTAACTGCAAATTCGCTACTGTGTTATTTTGAGGGGTGGTAACTTTGACTGCGCTGCTGTACTTCATTAAAGAGTGGTACGGACTATGAGAGGGGTAACTGGGAGTACGCTGCTGTCATTCACTGAGGTGGGGTAACCGAATATGCTGCTGTGCTGTATTGAGCGTTGATAACAGAATACGCTGCTGTACTTCATTGACAATTTGTAACTGCTACTTCACTACTGTACTATGTTGAGGGGTGGTAAATGGAAGTATGCTGTTGTGCCTCACTGAGGTGTGGTAGCAGAATACGCTGCTGTGCTGTTTTGAGCGTTTGTTAATGGGGATAACCTGCTGTGCTTTGATGATTGGTTAGTGCGAATCTGCTACTGTGCTATATTGAGGGGTGATAACTGGGAGTACGCTGCTCCATTGAGGTGTGGTAACAGAATACGCTGCTGTGCTTTAATAAGCATTTGTAACAGGGAATACGCTGCAGTTCTTCACAGATTGGAAACTGCGAATTCGCCACTGTGCTACATTGAGGAGTAGTAACTGGGAGTACACTGCTTTGTTTCACTGAGGTGTGGTAACACAATACGCTGCTGTGCTTTATTAAGCGTTTGTAACAGGGAATACGCTGCTGTACTTAGGTGTGTTAAAAGAATACACTGCTGTGCTGAGCGTTGGTAACATGGAATATTTTGCTGTGCTTCATTGACAGTTTGTAACTGCGAATTCGCTACTGTGCTATATTGAGGGGTGGTGACTTGGGACTACGCTGCTGTACCTCATTGAAGAGTGGTACGGACAATGAGGGGGGTAGCTGGGAGTGACTGCTGTCCTTCACTGAGGTGTGGTAACAGAATACGCTGCTGTGATTTATTGGGCGTTGGTAACAGGGACTACGCTGCTGTGCTTCATTGACAGTTTTCAACTGCAACTTCGCTACATTGAGGGGTGGTAACAGAGTACGCTGCTCCATTGAGGTGTGGTAACAGAATACGCTGCTGTGCTTCATTGACAATTTGCAGGTGCAAATTTGCTACTGTGCTATATTGTGGGGTGGTAACTTGGACTACGCTGCTGTACTTAATTGAGGTGTGGTAACAGAATACGCTGTTGTGCTGTATTGAGCGTTCTTTACTGGGAATAAGCAGCTGTGCTTTATTGACAATTATTAACTGCAAATTTGCCACTGTGCTACATTGAGGAGTAGTAACTGGGAAGTACACTGCTTTGCTCCAGTGAGGTGTGTTAACAGAAAATGCTGCTTTGCTGTATTAAGATTTCATTACTGGGAATACACTTCTGTGCTTCATTGACAATTTGCCACTGCCAATGTGCGACTGTGCGATATTGAGGGGTGATAAGTGGGAATATGCTGCTGTGCTTCATTGAGGTGTGGTAACAGAATACGCTGCTGTGCTGACTTGAGCATTTGTTACTGGGAATATGATGCTGTGCTTTATTGACAATCGGTAACTGCATATTTGCCATTATTCTACATTGAGTAGTAACTGGGAGTACACTGCTTTGCTTTACTGAGGTGTGGAGCAGAATATGCTGCTGTGTTGGATTGAGCGTTCATTAATGGGAATATGCTGCTACGGTTTATTGGCAATTGGTAAATGCAAATTTGCCACATTGTTACAATGGTGGGTGGTAGCTGGAGTATGCTGTTGTGCGTCTTCGAGGGGTGATAACTGGTGTTCTCCGCTGTGCTTCATTGGGGGGTGGTAACAGAGTACGTATTTTTTTGATTCAGGTGTGGTAACTGGGATTACGCTGCTTCGAGGGATGGTAACTGGGAATATGCTGCTGTGCTTCATTGATGTTTGGTAACTGAAAATTTGCTACTGTGCTACATTGCGGGGTGGCAACATGGAGTACTGTGCTGTGTTTCACTGGGATGTGGTAACAGAATATGCTGCAGTGCTTTGAGTGTTGGTAACAGGGAATACACTGCTATGCTTAATTGACAATTTGCAACTCTGAATTCGCTACTGTGCTATATTGAGGGTTGGTAAGTGGGAGTATGCTGCTCTGCTTCATTGAGGTGTGATGACAGAATATGCTGCTGTGCTTTATTAAGCGTAGTAATAGGGAATACGCTGCTGTGCTTCATTAATGATTGGTAACAGTGAATTGGCCACTGTGCTACATTGAGTAGTAACTGGGAGTACACTGCTTTGCTTCAGTGAGTTGTTGTAACAGAATACACTGCTGTGCTTTATCGAGCGCTGGTAACTGGGAATATGCTGCTGTGCTGTATTGATGATTTGTAACTGCTACTTCACTACTGTACTATGTTGAGGGGTGGTAAATGGAAGTACGCTGTTGTGCCTCACTGAGGTGTGGTAGCAGAATACGCTGCTGTGCTGTTTTGAGCGTTTGTTAATGGGGATAACCTGCTGTGCTTTGATGATTGGTTAGTGCGAATTTGCTACTGTGCTATATTGAGGGGCGATAACTGGGAGTACGCTGCTCCATTGAGGTGTGGTAACAGAATACGCTGCTGTGCTTTAATAAGCATTTGTAACAGGGAATACGCTGCAGTTCTTTAAAGAGTGGAAACTGCGAATTCGCCACTGTGCTACATTGAGGAGTAGTAACTGGGAGTACACTGCTTTGTTTCACTGAGGTGTGGTAACAGAATACGCTGCTGTGCTTTATTAAGCGTTTGTAACAGGGAATACGCTGCTGTGCTGACTTGAGCATTTGTTACTGGGAATATGATGCTGTGCTTTATTGACAATCGGTAACTGCATATTTGCCATTATTCTACATTGAGTAGTAACTGGGAGTACACTGCTTTGCTTCAGTGAGTTGTTGTAACAGAATACACTGCTGTGCTTTATCGAGCGCTGGTAACTGGGAATATGCTGCTGTGCTTTATTGATGATTGGTAACTGCAAATTCACTACTGTTCTGCATTAAGGGGTGTTAACTGGATGTACTCTGCTGTGTTTTACTGAGGTGTGGTAACTGTTACACACACACTCTCGGCTGCAGGTCAGAGGGCGCCAAGGGTAATTCTAGCAGTCCCGGCGGTGAACTTGAACGAGGCAGTGGCGCTGTTCAAAGCCTTGTTCAGCTTGTGGACAAAGCAGGAGACTGAGGAAGTACAAATCCCATGAGCCTTGAGTGCATCACCGTTACATGGAGGAAGGCGGCGGACATGCAGTAGCGGTGAACGCGGGCAGATTATTTGAGCAGTGTGTCTGGATCGTTTGGCTGTTACCGCAAGAAGTTTCCCGAGTTTGGTATTGGCTTTGCACTATTTTTGCAGTATGCTTTAATTCGGACATCTGTTGTTCGTATGTTCTTCTGAGAATAATCCCCGAATAAGCCGCCCGGTTAGCTGGAGTTGCTGCCTGGCGTGTTTAACCGTGGTTAAAAGTGGGATACTGCTGAAGTTGCGGTCGTTCCACAATCCAGCCTTTTGTACGGTCGTCTGTGTGACTATTAAGCTCTGCAGATCTTTCGGTTATAACAATTGAGTACAAGACATTTGTGGAGTATTCAACAATACTGTTTGTTTACAATTATTATTATTTGTTTACAATTGGGGCATGAACTAGAAACGTGTTAGGATATAATTCCTGGCAAAGAAGAATGAAGGTCTATGACGCAGATAGCCTTCTAGGACATTATTGTGCAAATTGGGGGAAAAAGGATCTTTGCTTTGCATGTGCTTCTAGATTCTATAGAAGGCGCCTACTCATCATGTGTACTATTGTTTTTCTAACCGGAATCTTGAGTCTTGAGATTGAGGGTCATACTGTGTGAGGTGGGGGCACATGATACTTTTAGGTGGGTATGCAAACAAGAAGGTTCATACTTAAAAAGATAGCATACAGGAAAGTACTATACCTAAAAATGTATCTCCTTACCTCATTTCAGATATTTCCTTCCCTCTCTCCCCTCTCTCTTTCACCAATGAAATATCACAAACACCTGTTTAAAAGATATGCCTATAACTAACATGAAGTGTTCTAGGTGGTTTTATTTTTCTTTACAGGTAATGATAATATAGTGCTATATATTGATATGCCAAAAAAGTGTGACAGTGAGTGATAGCTATATTGTTTATTTCTTTCAGGTCTCCCTCCCTGCTGTACCTTCCCTATCCTTCCCTCGCTTGATCACCTTAATCTTCCGTGCTTTAATAGCATATCGGAATTGAGGCGGTCGAGAGGTGGACCAAATAAGCATCGAACCAGCTCTGAGGATATATTGCTCATATGAATGCTAAAAGTAACAGAATACGCTGCTGTGCTGTATTGAACGTTGATAACGGAATACTCTGCTGTGTTTCTTTGACGCTTTGTAAATGTAAATTCACTACTGTTATATAGTGAGAGGTGGCAAATGGAAGTATGCTGTTGTGCTTCACTGAGGTGTGGTAGCAAAATATGCAGTTATGCTGTATTGAGCATTTGTTACTGGGAATATGCTGCTGTACTTTATTGACAATTTGCAACTGCAAATTCGTTACTATGCTATATTGAGGGGTGATAACAGGGAGTATGCTGTTGTGATTCATTGAGGTGTGGTAACAAAATACGCTGCTGTGCATTATTGAGAGTTGATAACGGAATAATACACTGCTGTGCTCCTTTTACGATTTTTAATTGGGAATTCTCTGCTACGTTGAGTGGTGGTAAATGAAAGTACGCTGTGGTGATTCACTGAGGTAACAGAATACTCTGCTGTTTTGAGCGTTCGTTACTAGGAATACACTTTTGTGGTTTATTGGCAACTGCAAATTTGCCGCTGTGCTACAATGATGTGTGGTAACTGGAGTATGCTGCTGTGTGTCTTCGAGGGGTGATAACTGGTGTATGAAGAATGTAACGTGAAGATGTGTACAATGAAACTTATTTCATGGCTTAGGTGGTTGGATGCAAATAGCATCACCACCTCCCACTAGAAAATAGCATCACCACCTCCCACTAGAAAATGCCTTAGATGAGTTTGACACCCTTAAGGATTGGTTACGATTGTGATAACTACAGATTATATTCACACTATAGCACCCGTCCTGAATGGCATGTATGGGTGACATATGTGCAGCGTGGATTGGACAAGTATGCGCTTATTAATTCCAATATGTTTTTTTGTTTTACAGATGGATATGAAACATTACGGAACAGGATGAGAGAGAAGTGATCTTCGCTGTTAGTATGAGTGCAGCCTTCTGCCCTCTACTAAAATATAGGAAATTCCTAGATAAATAACACCAGGGAGGGAAAAGATTTTGCCCTGAATAAAGTTCCAGACCCGAACGTCCCATTTTTTGAGGACAAACATTTTGGCACTAGGGTCATAGGACCATTACTTCCTTGCGACACCCCCTTTTTCCATTTTTAATATCCCATACGATTCTGTGAAAGAAGCGATACCTGGAGACGTAGGAGGATTTTTAATCTTTAAAACCCCTGGCCGTTTTCTCTTAAGTGCTCCCTGAAATATGGTCGAGCCCACCCTGACCTTTAGGAGTCTGGGTGTGAACCCAAAGAAGAAGCATGACACTACTAGAGTGAGTGAGGGTTATTTAGAAAAAAGAAATTGCTTCCTTTCCTGCGCTTGAGCGGTTGGTACCCTGGGAGGCTTTGATTACTGCCCAACTTCCTTTAATCTAGGTGAAATAACGGAGTTCTCTGCTGTGTTTCCCTGAGGTGTGGTAACAGAATACACTGCTGTGCTTCATTGACGATTTGTAACTGCGAATTCAGTACTTTGCTACATTGAAGGGTGGTAGTGGAATATGCTGCTGTGCAGAATTGAGCGATTGTTACTGGGAATATGCTGCTGTGCTTTATTTACAATTCGTAACTACAGATTTGCCACTATCCTACATTGAGGAGTAGTAACTGAATATGCTTCTGTGTTGTATTGAGCGTTTGTTACTGGGAATATGCTGCTGCAGGTTATTCGCA